>NW_022475292.1:0-202601 GCF_009193585.1 Aspergillus caelatus
GGGGGGGGGTCGGCGTGACATTGTTTAGTATCTCAGGTTGTCAGCGCAAGGGTCGTGAATGGTACAGCATAAATTACCTCGTCCTTGATCGGATTGGATGAAGAAAGCCCTCGTCCGAACTTCTTAGGTAACAAAACCTGGGGAAATGGCGGGATGATGGAACTTTGATTTCCGGTAAAGTCGAGTCGAAAGCAAACAACGCCTCTTCTATAATTTGCGGTGAATTTGAAGCTACATTTTTCAATGTTTTCTTTATCACATTCGTCACTATGGCAATCATTAATGTCGGAAACCCACATGGGATATTGTTGTAATCCAAGCTCTACTTCTGCATCACTGACGGAAGAGCACAGGTTGAGCGTCACAAATATGTATAAGATCTTCAATCACTTACCATGACTGGTATACCTGACTTGAGTGGCGCAGGGGAAAAGGAGAAAAAAAAAAAAAAAGTTATATATTAGGAAACAACAAAAATAAAAAAAGAAATAAAATTTAGTATCAGCCTCAGCTCACATTTTGTATACGTCATAACAATCTTGACTGAACCCTGCATTAGTAGATAGAATGATTGCTAAAGCTCACCTCAAAAGACCCAGAAGTCCATAGAGGGAAATAGCCGCCTCCCTCTTACCTAAACTGTTCGACTGCCACGTGCAGATGCCTGGATATTTTCTGTTAATGACTAATTGACCTAGTATGCAGTATGAAGAAGTTGGATATTCAGAGCGAATAATTAGGAAAAAAGACCTCGTCAAGAATGGTAGACGCCATCCAATACAAATGATTTTCTAATCTCACGGCATCGACATTGTTCAATGGCTCTTCCCCATATATCGATAGAGCAAGGGAAATTTTACTTATGGGCCTCGATGAGCGAGCGCTAAGGCCTGGGAGGTAAAGAGTACGCCTCCATGTTAGGACGATACCTAGCGGAGCTGCTGGATTAGGGCTTAGGTGTCCAAGCGACTCGGATTACCGTTTCAAGCCACGAGTGAAGTTGGATAGAATGTCATGAGGTAGCAAATTAAATTTCTATTCAATATGACACATTCTATTTTGGAAAGAAAAAAGAACTGAGTGGGCTAACAAAAAAGAAGAAAACGAGTGGAAAGTTCAAGGCAGAATGTTATCATTGGTCGGAATAAAAGGCGCAGGTGGTGGTGAAATCCGAACGCGGCGACGGTTCGTTTAATTTGGATGTCTTGAGGCATTTTCCTCAACCACACATCACCAGTCGGAGAATAAGCGACAGAAAGTCGATCGCAATACTAGTAGCCCACGACTTTGGTCAAGGACTTTTGTCCACCGAGGCTCGCGTGGGTCGCATGGTTCTTGTGGCGCACCCGCTCACCTAGTTTGAGCTTGATCCAACCCTATTGAGGAAGAAAGCCATTTGACGGAAATGGCTGCGGGATTTTACTCTGCCACTACCATCACCATGATCTCAGGAACGGTAGCTGTCACGTTCGAGGCCGTTGGATGGGAAAATTCCCTCGCTGGTCGACTACAAATGAACTTGATATGAAATGGAGAGTGGCCATCCTCCTTCCGGTACCTGAGGTAGTCCATGGATTACCCAGAACGGCAATCCATCTGTCATCGAATCCTACCTAGTCTTCGAGGAGGTATCCATTTGCCATCCTTCGTGTTCGTTTTACCAACGATCTCGTCAATTCTTTCATACTGTCTTATTCTCTCATGGGCTAGTTTCATCTGGCTAGCTGCTCAGGGTTTTCTCAAGCGAAGACCCGTATCGCTTCTCTGACCAATGTCCACTCACTCTCTGGCTGATTCCATCACATTATTCTCCCGTTCCCCCTCTCCATCTGGCTAGGAACGATGGCTGCCTACACAATGCCAGAAGGATAAATACTACACAGCTGTAAGCTGATCTCTCTGCTCACAATCTTACCTCTTCTTCCTCAAACCCCCCCCTCTCTCTTGCCCATACCTTATACGACCTGGTAGCGCCTTCGAAGCTTTCCCACGTTTTGCTATCCTTGTTACTTTGCATATCGATAGCTTGCCACATATACTATGGCCGATTCGCCGTCGTCTTCAGACCCTTCTGAGAAGGATTTAGAAACGGGTGAACAACGCTTGGGTCGTCCAGAACGGAGGACAACCATCAGGTTTGATGGTACGTCATCCTCGGAGACTCAGGGGGCAACCTATCAATCCCAACAGTCTAATCGCCCCCGTTCCCCCAGCAGGGACTCGGTGAAGAGCGGGCGGAGTGGCGTGCAGAGCTCTGGAACAGCCGGTATCCCTATCGAATTCCGAACTTTGTCTATCCAAATATCGGAGGCGCAGAGAGCTACAAAAGAAGTTATAAAAGAAAGGCAAGAGAAGGAGAAGCATCCGGATCAGGACTACTTTGAGAGCTTAGACTTTCATATCCTCAACACAGACAGATTGTCTCAGCAACTCAATGTCGATTGCAGATATGGACTCAGTTCATCGGCTGCTGCTCAGCGACTCCAGCGCGATGGCAAGAACGTAATAGCACACCACCGTGAAAACTACCTCAAAAAGATTCTCGGTTATGTCTTCGGCGGTTTCTGTTCGGTGCTGTGGATTGGCGTTATTATCTTCTTCATCTGCTGGAAACCTTTGAGCGATCCACCCTCCGTTCCTAGCCTTGCAATGGCGATCTTGGTCATTATCGTTATCGTTCTGCAAGCAAGCTTCTCCGCCTTCCAGGACTGGTCTACAAAGCATGTGATGAACTCGATCCTCAATCTGCTCCCATCCGAAGCACTCGTGCTACGCGACGGAAAACAGACAAGAGTTCCTTCAACGGAGCTTGTCGTTGGTGATATAGTGTACGTCGGTATTGGCAATAAGGTCCCGGCAGATATGCGTCTCTTCCAAAGCTCGGGAGACGTTCGCTTCGATCGCGCAGTGCTCACGGGTGAATCTGATGAGATCGACGGAGCAATAGACGCTACAGACAACAATTTTCTAGAAACAAGAAACATTGCTTTCATGGGTACCAGTGTGACAAATGGAAATGCGGTTGGCATGGTGGTGCTTACTGGTAGTCGTTCTGTGATGGGTCGTATAGCCAAGATGACTGCTGGCGTCAAGGAGAAGCCAACGTTGATCCAAAAAGAGATTACACGGTTTGTTACGATTATCATTGGTCTTACTATCACGTTGGTCTTGATTATCCTATTCACCTGGGTCGGCTGGTTGCGTGTTGACCATTATTCCTTCATGAATGTCGTGGCAATGTTAAATAATGTGATGGGCTGCGTTGTTGCTTTCATACCCGAAGGCATGCCAGTCGGCGTTGCTCTCACTCTCATGATGGTTGCAAAGCGTATGAAGAAGGCCAACATCCTACCCAAAGGTCTTGCCACGGTTGAGACATTGGGTTGCGTGAACGTTATCTGCTCGGACAAGACCGGCACTTTAACTCAGAATAAAATGTCAGTCAGGTCGCTAGGGCTGCTCGATACGGCGCTTGACGTAAAACAACTTCCTAATACACAGCGAAATGAGATGTCAGAGTCCCTGAAAAGTTTACTGCGCGGATCGCTGCTGTGCAACGACGCTTTCTTTGACCCGGCGACAATTGCTCTTCCAGTCAATGAGCGAGGTGTCACGGGCAATGCCACTGATGCCGCTGTCCTACGCTTTGCCGAGTCTATCATGCCCGACGGTCGTAATCAGCTATCAGTGTTCGAAAGAATTCATCAAGTTCCCTTCAACTCGAAGAACAAATGGATGCTCACGATACATCGGGATCCCACCGATCCAGATGGGTATCTTGTCTTCGTCAAAGGTGCACCGGACGTATTACTTCCAAAATGCACTTCATATCTATCAGGCATCGATAACACAGTCAAAATGCTGGATGAGAACGCAAAAGGGCTGTTCTCGAACTTCCAAGCCGAATTGTCCCGACGCGCTGAGCGTGTAATTGTTATCTGTCAGCGACGGTTCATTCCTCGTGCTGCTGTTGGGTCTAACGACTTCAGCGACGAGGTATTGGCTGAATGCGTCCAAAATTTAACAGTTACTGGAATTTTTGGAATAATCGATCCCCCACGTCTAGAAACTGCCGAGACGGTTGCGGCTTGTCGAAGGGCAGGAGTTCGTTTTTTCATGGTTACGGGTGACTTCGGTCTGACTGCCGCAGCAATCGCAAGAGACATAGGTATCTTCAGTGGTACTGCTGAGCCAGATACCGTAGATGACCTGAAGCCCTTCAAGAACGGCGAGATTGTTGAGAAGCAGCCGGTACACTCTCGCCATAGTCTCCTCGTTGATGGCAAGCACATTCCAACCCTAAACGATTGGCAATGGGACACCATATGCAAGTACGAGGAAATCGTGTTCGCTCGAACAACACCTGAGCAGAAATATCGCATTGTAGAAGAGCTCAAGAGCCGGGACAATGTCGTTGCAGTAACAGGAGATGGAGTCAACGATGCCCCAGCACTACGAGCAGCTGACATTGGAATTGCAGTGGTCTCCGGCAGTGATGTTGCAATTGAAGCAGCCGACCTGGTTCTCCTAGACCGATTCGACTCTATTGCCCAAGCCATCCGACTAGGCCGGCTGGTGTTCCAAAACCTCCAAAAGCTGATCGCATATCTACTACCCGCCGGTAGTTGGTCGGAGATCTGGCCAGTCCTGATGAACGTATTCTTCGGCGTCCCGCTGCCTTTGAGCTCCTTCCTCATGATCATCATCTGCGTATTTACAGACCTATTCTGCTCCCTTTCTCTCATCATGGAGAAGGAGGAATACGACCTCCTCAGCGTGCCCCCTCGAAACCACAAAAAGGACCACCTAATCAACCTCAAGATATACGGTCAATCATACCTCTTTGTAGGCGTCATGGAAGCCTTCTGCGCCCACTCAATGTTCTTCCTATACATGTACAAGAAAGCGGGAATCCCCTTCCACGCCCTCATCTTTGCGTTCGAAAAGTACTCCGACGGCTTCTACGGCTACACCCAGGACGAGCTAACTAACTTCAACAACGTCGGCCAGGGTGTCTACTTCGTCAGTCTCGTCATGCTCCAGTGGGGCAACATCCTCTCTGTCCGAAACAAACGCATGTCCATCCTCCAAGCAGACCCCGTCCGCAAACAACGCCGTAACCCCTGGCTCCCCTTGTCGATGGCTATATCCCTCGTCATCGCAATTTTCGTTACCGAGGTCCCGGGATTTCATAAATTATTTAACACCGCGCCGGTCCCCATCGAGTTCTGGTTTATTCCTTTAGCGCTGGCGCTGGGGATCCTGCTTATGGATGAGCTTCGAAAGCTGCTAGTGCGACAGTTTCCCAGGAGTATAATTGCGAAGGTCGCTTGGTGATCGTGTTTTAGCCGGAGGTAAAATAATATGAGTACTATTTTTCTGGCATTTCAAATGGATGAGATATCTTCGATCCAAAAATGATGTATGAGAAAGTTCATGAAAAAGGAAATGGTAGCAATAGTGTTTATAAGTTCATGTACATGCTTGCAATTGGAATATATAATGCGAGTGACTGACATGTCACAAGTCGGATGTGAACATATGAAAGTAGATTCCAAAAGGAATATACAACCAAGTAATACCAGATACCGGTGACATAGTCTTCCATATCTCTCTCCTTTTATTGCTTAGCATATACAAAATTCATGATACGAGCCACTAATGCGAGTGTCAACTGGGCAGATTTCAAAAACATCCATGCATCATGCTTGCATAGCCAAGACTACGCCTAAAGCTTAGCATGAGTTAAGCTTTGAGAGATATTACCTAGATTAGTAGTGACTTGCAGAATTGACGTAGGAGACTGGAGACGTAGTGGACATTTATTTGTAATTACGTATGTAGACAAGTCTAAGGCAGGGATGTTCTTCCTGGTTGGCAGATGCGGCTTAGATTGCACCCTGCCGGCATCCGGAGATGTACAATTGTCCTCAGATTTGGATAATTTAAATTTTGATCCATGAGATGAATTGTAGGACATCAAGTGTAAGTGATAATTAGCTTAGTTGGCATGAAATGCCTTAAGCAGCTATAGAATAAATATATCCAATGACAAGAAGTGAAGGGAAAACGCATTAAGTCAAACGAACGGTAGGTATACATGTAGTAAAAGTAATAGCCTCGCGGCGGAAAGAGTGGCTGGATGAATTAATAAAAATAACTCCAACGGGCAAACATCTAATCCCGCACTTTGCCCGCTTCCCTAACCTCGTTCATAAATCCATCTTCGTCGCCCGCGGTCGTGAGTATCCAGTAGTCACCAACGCCGGCATTGGAGAATTGGCCACCACCGAAGCCCCCAGCAGATGTTACCGGAGCACTATGGCGCTCCTTAGGCTTGGCTCCGGCACTACGGGGGCCCCATCCAAGGATCTCTCTAACCGCGGCACGGCTCTCGTCATCTGGTTTTGTAAACCCAAACAGTTGCGCCTGCAAGCAACCAAGAACCGCCACTGCAGCTCGAAGCATGATGCGGTCTCCCTCGAATACCCAACAGTCCCAGACGCGGCTGATACGCTCGAGGTCTAGACCGTTTGTGAGGAGGGAGCGGAACATCGGTTCCCAGATCTCTTCGTCCGAGAGCTGAAGCGTCTCGGTAAGGTGTGAGGCTAGGCGAGGGAATTTATAACGAAGCGTCGCAGTCGTTAGTGTGTAAGTACGACCGATCGCCCCGCGGTCCAGGGTGAGGAAAGCAACAGGCAAGGATCGATTGAGTGCATTGGCCATTGCGAGGAATGCAGATGAAGGTGATGGGAATTGAAGGACGAGGAGAGCAGCAATTGTCTATCGCTGGTTAGCTTCAACGATGCGAGAACTTATATAGACGTGTCACTTACATGGAGACCAGTGATATAACCCACGTCACTCCGATACATAGAGTATGCCTCCAATACATCAATCAGTGATTCCCGTAAAGGGCCGCCTTCCTGGAAGAGTTTTAAATCTGGGAATGCTTTGGATGCGTCGGCTTCAATTGCCTCAAACCACTCTCGCATTCGTTTGTTACTCTCTCCTGCATCGCCATCGGCCCTTGACCGTACGTCTTTGGCGCGCTGCAATGCCTTCTTGTACGTTTCCTCGGACAAAGACAGCTCATTGCCGATGGCACGCTGCCAGGTTGTTCCTCTGCTTCGAGCAGGTACTCCACGCCACCACAGTTCACGTGTTCTGGTCTCACCTATGGCATTCTCCCAATTGGGGTAAACATAATCATCCCAGATACGCTGAAGTGTGTCTCGGGTGTTGTCCTTCTCGCACTTGGCTGAGGCAGCCTTCGCTGCCCGGCGCTTGTCTGATGAAGTGGAGTTAGTAAGTTCTGCATAAGCCGGACTGTCAGCAAATAAGAATAAGTTTACCTGCTTCCCGTGATTGCGCTATCATTCTCTTGTACTCTTTCAGATGCTTCTTTTCCTCCTTCTGATCCTTAGGAGGAAGCCAACTGGGCCGTGTTCTAGTGAGGACCTTTTCCTTTTCTTTGCTGATAGGTAAAGGATCAATCATAATGTTGGACTTTTGCAACGGGGGCAGCTCAATGGTGCCTCTAGAACCCCGCTTAGACTCCTCGCTTGACCTCAGGGATGATAAACCGCTTTGCAAGTTTTCTCCCCGCTTCCGTTCGCGCTGGTCTGCATGATGTTCTAGAGCCTCGGTGATAATCTTTGCTTCTTCCGACAAATCAGACATCATGCTATTATACGAATAAACACGCGGATTACGCGGGGAAATCTGGCCACGTTCAGGGCCTGCAGAGCTAGATCGCACGGCAGGTCGAGCAGGTCGAGATCCGCTCGGTGATCTTACGCCCGGCAATGACGCATCCTTGACAGAGTGCGATAAGGGCAGGGGCCGAGGTCCCGGACTCCGACCGTTTGGACTCGTGCTTCGAGAGGCTGGGCGATCTTCAAGAGGCCGAGGAGATATTGGGACGTTCCACAGACTTGCGTCTTCTGGTAGCTCCTCATCTGAGTCATGATATTCTTCCTCCAATTCCTTCAACGTCTTGCGGTTTGGCTGCCAAGACTGCTTTCGGTTCAAGGGAGGCCGGGCATTGGCTGGTGACAAGGATAGGCTATGAGTAGACGGCGAGGAGCCCAGATGAGATGCTGGCCGAAGGGGCGATGTGGATCGAGCACGCTGAGAGTTGGGCGTTTGCAACGGCGACTTGGTACTACCAGGGTCACGTTTGTTCCCAGACTTTGATCTCGAAATGCTGCGTGTTTGCAGACTGAGCATTCCGTTGACTTGTGCCGGGGGCTTGTGCAAACCCTTCGTTTGTTGCGTGGTAGTGGTCAATTCGCGCGTTGTGATCATCGGGGCCTTGGGTTGCATTCGTGCGGTCGATGACCGCGAAAGGCCGGGTCGGCCATAGGGCGAGGCGGCGGCATTGTTATATGCTAGGTCTGCATCGTCTTCAAGGCCAATGTCTTCAAAGTTGGATATATCCGTAAAGATACCATCGGGGCCATCGAGTTGAGAGGAGGAGCGGAATGAGGAGGATTTAGAAGATTTGGAACCGGAAAGTTCGGGCGGGGAATTGGGCGTTGTGCAAACGGTTGTCATATCGTACACACGTGAAAGTTGTTCTTGACAGATTTATCGGGACGAACAAGAAGCAGCAAGATGTTCCACTGTTACCGATATAGAGAATAGAATACCAGGTTGTGACTGGGTGGGTCGCGCAGCGAATGCCGAGTCAAAACTTGGTGGTAAGGAAATCGAGATGTAAGAAACGAAAGACGGTAGGACAGGACTTTGTTCGAATCCAGCCACCAGGAAGTATTAAGATAATAGACGATTTAACGTGACACCAAGGATCATCCGAAACCCGGTAAATATCCAGACCAGGTAGCGGTTGAAAAGGGCCGGCAACGATGTCGCTGTTTCGGTGATTCGGTGATATCGCAATGTGAGATCAGGAGACCGACTAGGACATAGGTGTTCGTCGAACACACCGAATAGGAGTCACTTAACGAAAAAGAAAGGGTAAACGAAAGGGGTGGAAGGGGGTTTGTTGAAGCGAAGGACGAGAAATGATGGGAATAAAAGAAAAAAAGGCAAAAGGAAAAAAGGACGAGGTGGGGAGAAGGAAATAGATGGGGAAGAAAGAGAAGGGGGGATGAAATGAGATGATGGAGACTTGAAGCTGCAACCGGCGTGGCCGATGGGCCTCAGGCTGCGAGGTCACCGTCTTTGGACGTGGTCTGGCCAATCCCACGACTGCGGCTGGTGCGCTGAAACTATACCAGAAAAATACCATTCCAGATGCCGATCTCTGACCAAAGGATTCCGTGCTCACAGGGCTAATAGACCAGGAGAAGACTAGTCCCAGTGGTAATCTTACTGGTTCGATACAAAACGCCACAGCCACAGTATCGTCACAGAAGCGTCATGCTGCACCGCTTATGTCGAGGAAATCATTGAAAAAACAGGGTCATCGCGTGCGGTCCAAATCAATATCGCTTTTTCTGCTGGTACATCATCGCTATTGTTGACAATTACCTTGTCGGGCCTGGAAATCAACAAAATATGTTGCCTCCCCCTTTCCTACCCCCCTTTTACGCCTGTTTGTCCAGTCATGTTGGCGTCCACACCGAAAGGTTCCGTGGTATGTGAGGTTCGTACCACGGACCCTAATCCACAGTTCTTCCAACACAATTTGGCCGTTATAGTGGAATTCTTTCGACGCCCGAGCATGCAGTTCGCGTTGTTTTAACTCTGAATCAACATTGATTGGCACAAGGTAGGTCTAATGGGCTGCTGCATGATTTTGTCCTAATCTCAGTGGTTCCCGCGACCACGATCGGAGATCTGAGACAAAACATTTGCCACACTCGCTCCACTCCTAAAGCTGAAGCTTTTTTTTTTTTTTTTTTTTTGCACAATACGATGTCTTTTTTTTTTCTCTCGCTTCTTCTATATATTAGGTAGTTCCCACCACACATGATTGAGACCCGCTAGAAAAAATAAATAAATAATAAAAATACTACCAAGTTATGGAAGAAACTACGATCTAGTGAACGGTACCCATAGGTTATTTATTGGTTACACCGTTCACGGTAAAAACCACGCATCAGTCAACAACACTAGACGATGCGCGCACTGAGAGAGTGGAGATCAACATGTAATAATCTTGCAATTGAAGGCTGGCTCAACGCTCAAGGGTAAGGCTGTGCATTTCAGTCAAAACCTCCAGCTACCATACATCAAGTTCCCCTTCTGTACTACTTGTGCTAGTCGCATAGCCTTCGCATCGGATCTTGGCCGACTGCCTTTCAACACCAGTTCTAACCAGCGCAACACAAGAGTGTATCGTGTTTGTTTGCGGCTCAAGACGAACCGGAACGCCGCTGCTGCGAGGTACTGAACTTGGGAATACTGCACAGTGCATATAGATGGCGAGGAAGATTCTACGGTTGCATCTCGCTGACCCCAGCACCGCTTGCCCTGAACGAGCCGATGTGCGAGCTGTGTTGTATCTCGGACGATCCGGATGATCACCTCGGATGAAGGGTGCGCTCGACCTCGGAGCGATCTCATATACTGATACATCTTCATAGCGGTGGTTAGGTAGTTCGCATATAGAGTTGAAAGGACCACCGTAAGTGAATTGTGGTTTGTGTCCAGGTACATAGGATGCATGAGTAGCTTGAAGGAAGCCAGCAACTTCCGGTGCAGCGTACGACCCGGGACTCGTGCAGACTCGACGGTCAGGGAATTAGAGAGGGTCTCGGCAGCGGAGTCACCTCCTTCGAGTATGCGATCATGATCTTTGTGAATCTCTAGGGTGCGAGTATCAATTAAGCTCCCGCAGTAGGGGAAGAGTGAAGTGTCAACTAGCCGAGGGATATGGGTCCCTTCAACAGCAGCGTTGAAATTGACGAGGCTCTTGGCTGGGTTGACAGAGACACCGTATGCAGGCTGTCCTTTAATCATCACCCCCAAGAAACGTTTGGCAAGGTCGGGATTCGAGGTGATCAGTAAAAAGTCGTCAACAAGACGCAGGAGCAGCGTTTCGTCCGACTGTAAAAACGCTAAAATTTCCCGCTCCATTTCTGCATAGAATAAGTTGCAGAGAATACTAGATAGCACCGAGCCCTGGGGAATACCATTACGCTGGCGGAAGTACTTCCTGCCAAGTTTCACCAGATTATTACGGACGTGCTCGTCGAGCAAATCCAGCAGTTTCTCAGTATCGTACTCGTTCTGTCCCGACGTATCCACAAAAACCGTGTTTCTTCTGTGGCTAGTTCCACCATTATTAATTGTTTCCGTCAGATGCTGTGGTCTCGCAGCGGGTGTTGCCCTGGCCACAAACTTGCGGAAAGCTTTGCTCTGCCTTGTTTCGCGCATCGGCCACATGCTGCCAAATTCATCTGGCGGCCGCATTTCGACGTGCCTGGTGAAGTGATACGCTTCTTCGGATACTAGGGCCTCAATGAGACGGACCAGTTTATCCTGAGGGATTGTATCGAAGCAAGACTGGATGTCTAATTTGACGAAATAAAAGACTGGTAGCGAGCTAACTTCATGGTAATGTAGCAGTAAGCGTTCTTTAAAAGCTTTGAGCCGCAAATGAATGTCTCCCACAGAAAATAAACACGAGCCTAGGTCGTCTTGTTTCCGCATCTTCTCGTAGTTCAAAATGCCATAGATAGGGGTGATGGCTGAGTTGATACTTGGCCCCAAGTAGCGACCTTTGCTTCCAGCCCATTTGCTGTTTACCAACATTCTTCGTCGTAGATTCAGAATTGGGCGAATGCCCGTTGTCTTTGGAAGGAGCCGCAAGGTCCCGTATGGCAGAGACCTACGACCGAGCATACGCTCTGCTTTGTCTGACTTCAGTTCCTCGAATGTAGAAAGCTTGAGGTCAGCCAAGGGCTGCTCAGTCAAGTGACGCCAGGTATCGTGCTGGAAGTAGAATAAACGATTACGGTGGGTTTGAGATTCAGTGACGTAAAAGTTGGCCCGTACAAGAGGTATCAAAACCGAATCGAATATGTAGTAGATAAGTTCGTGTAATATTTCGGTGCGTTTCTGTAGATCAGACAATGAAACTTTGTTCTTTGGAGAATTCTGGTCGCGGACCGCCGGGGGTTCAAGCCAGGGTATGCATGTTATCTACAAGGCACTCGCATTAGCAAATTACCTCTGGTAGGATGAATACAATGTAGTCAAACCTTGATCCCCTTGCAGATTTCATGGATGCTTATGCTTTCAAACCGTCGCATGCGTACGAATCGGTCGACATGTTTGAAGATAACATTCTGATTGCTGATCTTATGTTGACCTACGCCATAAAATTGAGGCGGTATTAGGTTTCGCAGAACTGCTCGACAGAAAGCAGATACCGAAGAAGCTGGTGTTGCATAGTCTGTCAAACTGATTTTCGGTTTCATAACCTTCGCTTTGATGGCTTGACCTTGCGCTTCCTGTTGAAATGGAGCCATTAGCGTTTGTTTGGTTATATGATCAGCTGCTACATGCTGATGGGAACCTCGCAATTGTGTTATCAATGGCTCTGATGTTGATGACCCCAGTTCTGCACTTGGAGTCACAGATTGGGGATCATTGACAGGACCAAGTTTCCAGGGACCAGAGCGCTAAGACCTTAGTGTTAATTTTTATGAAGAAAGGTGGTGCCACAAACCTGTGGTGGGCAATAATAGCGTAACAACTCTCCATAAGAGCATCTCTCATGGCGATTTTGCAACTGTTGAACCAATTCTAAAGCCCTTCCTCGAAGCCTTTTGGGTACTTTTGTTGCTCCACTGCATCCACCATCAGCCATGGCAAACTTGTTTCCACAACATTGGGGCTCGTTACCTCCGCTTTTCAGACTGGGCGATCTCTTCCTCGCGAGAGAAGTAATCATTGACAGGAAGAGTAGACGTACGGGTATCAGGCAGACATGTGAACACATTGTGCAGACTGAATTGCCTGGGGAAGATGTATTTCATAACATGCACAGTCTGCGACAATGAATCCGAAGAGGAAAAGCGATTCAGGACGTCTGCCCTAACTGTCAATGGGAGGCTTATCCACATTAGGGGCTTCCAAAATACTCACGCCGGTTTGACAATCCAGGTTGAACTTGCCCTTTCGCGTCGAATGCAGGGCGCGCATAAAGCATACGTCGTCTGAAGAGCATTACGCTATTTGGTTTGGAGATATCACTCCTACAGCCCCCTGCTTTGCTTTTGGGGCTAGGATTTCCAGCAACTCCCACTGGCCGTGAAGAACTGCTTGTAGTAGTTTGTGTAACCCTAGCATTAAGAGTTTGCGTTCCAACTAGCTTCTTCACTGGTTCAAGATCTGACAGCGGAATACCTGTGTTCGAACATAAGTAATCATCCGCTAGGCCGTGGATGGTATGGCTGACCGCTTAATTGATAGTAGATGCCTTTCCGACAATCTATGGCAGTAAATACCCCACAGTCAAATAAGAGACTTGTCATGATGTCCTCCCCATTGCTCCCCAGAAGCCCAAGTATGTCGGTCCAAGGAGTGCGCTTAAGGGACTGGACATTCTTGTTCGGGAATCGTGCCACTATGCCACGAAGACTGCAGGCGAGAGTATCATTCCGAATTCTAGCTTGTATCCCGTTCGCGCGTTGAAATCCATGGGTTAAAATGTGTTTCGTTCTCTGATAAGAAAACCCGCTGCGATTGAATAGCGTCGATATGACATAATCCACAATCTGTAGACAGAGTCAGCCAAAGCCTCCGCAGCAATCACAACTGCCAGTTGGCATTTCTAGTTAAAGGTATTTATGCGCATCACCACACTGCCAGGAAGAAAAGCTCGGATAAAGATTTTGTCGGCATTGTTCAAGAACTTGTAAAATCACATATCGAATCTTACCTCTGCTTGAGGACAAGGGGGTCCAGTGTTGGTACTGGTCAGTAACGATCTATCCGGGGATGCCGTGAATTCGGCTAATTCCTGCCGTCGCTCCTGATTGCAACCAACAGTTGGTTCTTTCAGTATGCCTACTAAGGTGGTATCCAGCAATTGTGACAAGTCTTTATCCTGGTCTGCTGAACGGCCACCACTACTCGGGTCATGACTAGGCACAGACGCGATCCTTCTGCGGCGGGATTTGGAGGATTTAGGTATTCGCTCAAGGAGATACTGTCTCAGTGTCACAACCCGTTGGTAGTATATGGAGATCACTGGATGGGTTTGTTCCGATGAACCTTCACCGGGGACATTGGTGACCTTCCCTCGAGTGCTGGTCTGGAAGGATAATTGCGGTAGGTCCTCCCGTGCTTGGCCATTCTTGATGGGCCTCTTTCTTTTTTTACCCATGAATGAAGATACCTTGAATAATCAACCTTACATGGTGGTAAGCTATATTATTGATTGAGATTGATTGGTTGTGAAGCATATACTCAGTGTAAGTTGAAGGGAATCTTGGCAGACGCGACGCGCTCGGACAACGCGATCTAACCTTATCTGGATAAATTATGGCATTGCTAGGCATCGATGACCAAGTTGCCTGAGGACCTTCACATCCCGGAATAAGCTTAGATCAGCGCCGCTTTCAGCGGCAGGACAGGCTCCAGAGCAGTAAATAAACTGCACATACTATACTCTATGGCTACTACAGGCATAACAGCCTCACTAATGAGCCAATTATTATCACCATAAGAATTATCTCAACCATCCGCAATTGCAGAAGGCAACTCAAGCCAATCAAGCCCTTCCTAACGGCCTCATAGGTAAGCGTACTGGCGCATCAACGCAGCTGCGACCTTTGGAGGCACCATTACTCAGCCCATCATGACTTGTTTTCCATAGATGAGTTCTCCGTCTACGATGCCTCTGGGGATGTTGTAGACTGTGCATGTGGAGATATGGCTCTTTTACTTTAACTAGTGTGCTGTCGCTCGGGGTTAGCCCGAAGTGGACGTCTGCCATATAGATCTCGGCTCACTTGCTCTCCACCTTCCCGAGCGCCATTACGCAACGCTGGCCGCCAAGAGAAGTTACATTGAGCCAAACTGATGTGCAGCGAATAGCTAGGGCTTCTTACCCGAGGTCCGGGGAATTGCGGGGTCCCCAGGAGTTTGCAAGCCGGCGTCCCTTAACTAGGTGCCAATTGCGCTCCACGTTCGGGCTGTATGCAGCCTTGGATATTGCCTGACCATGGCCTCCCCGTATACCTCCCCAAGATCCGCCCCGTGTACCCGGCCTTTGAATCGTAACTTGTATCAGTGCGGAACATGTTCTCAGTCATTCAGCCGAGTTGATCATCTGTCCCGCCATGTTCGGTCCCGTAAGTTACCCTTCGTCACTCTCGGCTGCTGGATAGTCGAAGATTTAACGCTCGGACGTCAGACACCCAAGAGAAGCCTTACAAATGCCCAGTCTGCAGCAAGAGGTTCGGGAGAATGTGAGCTTTACTTGTCCGGGTGACTGAGAAGACAGGCAATGGAACGCTAAGTTTATTTTAGAGATCTTCTCAACAGGCATTCCTCTCTCCACAACACCGATGGTGATGAGCCTGTGTCAAAGAAGCGCCGTCGGAATGGTTGTAACAATACCATTCTTACCCGGGCATCCCAGGCATGTACTGCCTGTGCAGAGGACCACCTCCGGTGTGACGAGGAGAAACCGTGTAAACGATGCCAGCGAAGAGACATTCAGTGCAAGGTGCCCCCGAAGCAAGTAGATGAGCTTAGCGCTTCACCCACTATCCCTGAAACGCGTCATACAAGCGGTGGTGACCCAATCTCTTTTAATAATCCTACTCCCAAGCCTGACATCACCAACGACCGGCCGTATGAAATGTCTGCCAGTCCTCCAGCAGAAATTCCAGCAAGCGATATTTGGCCCCAGGTCCCGTCTCGGCATACTCCAATCGACCCGGAAGTCGATGTCTCGGCGTCACTAACAAAAGACTATCCGGACCTTATAACGCCTGACTCAGTTGAGATGTTTGCAGCTGGTCTCTCCTTGGATAATTTGAGTGGCGTTAGAACGCCAAGGGGACTGATTACCTTCGGGTTAGAAACAGACCTCGATCTGAGCATGGTTGATCTCGGCTTCTTAGAATCCTACAATTCCCGAATCCCCTTTCAGTTTGATGAGCATGAGACCCCTCCATCATTTTCCGGTTCCGCGCTGGGGGACTGTGCACCAGGTACAAGCTATAGCGCACCCAATGATCGTTCTATGCAGCGATTGCGATGGCACTTTGTCCCTGAGCCACAGGATCACGGATATGCTGAACACAGTAATCTATTACTGCCCGCCCATGCGGATCAGAACTCGACACCAAGGAACCTCATCCGTGTGGACAGTTATTCAAATGCAGAGAGCCTGGACCTTGCCTCTCGTGATAAGATTCTGAGTATCTTCCTGAGCCAGATGAAACATCCTATCTCTCAAGCCACTCTGTCATTTCCCTCCGTTGAACTGCTAGATACCCTGATCCGGTATTTTCTGACAAGTCCGACGTCAAACGCCAAATCGTGGATTCATCTTGCCACATTTACTCCAAAACAAACCCGGCCTGAACTCTTGCTTGCAATGGCAGCTATGGGAGCTGTATTAACACCAGACCCTTCACTGCAGAAATTGGGGTTTGCAATGCAGGAGGTCGTCCGTCACCAGCTTCCTGTGGTGTTTGAGAGCGATAATACTATGATCAATAACCTTGAATTGCTACAGGCATATATGCTTTGCTTAGAAACCGGCCTCTGGAGCGGCAATAATCGAAAAATGGAAATCTGTGAGAGCTCTCGCCTACCTTTGGTTACAATTCTTCGGCGTCGGGGATTATTCCATCATTCAGCATATCCACCTGTCCTCATTGGTTCAGAGGATATAAGTGATAACCTCGATAGTAAATGGCGTTCCTGGGTACGGCAGGAATCTTTCAAGCGACTCGTTTATAACTTGCTGCAGCACGATGCCCAATTGTCTATGGTTCTTTTCACAAATCCCTTGTTATCCTATGGTGAAATCTCACTTTCCATCCCATGTTCTCGCGATCTCTGGACCGCGAGCTCGGCTCAAAAGTGGAAAGAGTTGTACTGTGGACGCTTCACTATGGGCTCGACACGGATCCCAACCCTTCTGGAGTGCATTGCAAATCTTGATCTCCTCGAATGCAGCAAAGCCGTGGTAGATACAACCCTTTCATGTTTATCTATACTTTGCGCCATGTGGGGAATGGTTTGGGAATATCGACAGTTCAGTATTTTGTTGGCGGCGCAATCCCGATACTGGGATAATGGGATCCTGATGGTATCTCGCTACCAGGAGCTTGTTAAGATGCTGAAGTATTTCCATATGGGATACAAAAATGAAAGCACACTTCATTTGAATCTTATTCTGATGCACATGCACATGTCGCTAGAGGATGTGCAGATTCTCGCCACGCTGGAGGATCCCAAAAAGACCTCAGAGTTTCCGCCGTCGATTCATTCCTGGTCGAAGAGCAAAGAGTGCCGACAGGCCCTCTGGCATGCCGGGCAGGTGATCCGAGAGCTCAAATCTCTTCCTTCGCAACGTCTCCGGGACTTCATGGCTGTTGCCCTATACCATGCTAGCTTAACTCTCTGGGCCTATGGCATGGCAATTGCCCATGCAACTGAAGGTAATGCCATGTCCCGGCCGGATCCCAATGGTATGGATATGGAGAACATAATATGGCTTGATGGCGATGATACCGATGGTGTGCATCGCTATATCGCTTTAGAGCGTGGCATCCCTGCTTTGCATGGAGTTCAGCCGCATATAGCCTCTGCTTCTCTAGCCGACCCTGGCGCTATTTTGGAGCTAGTTCTTCAAATAATGCATAGAAACCATTACGGTGAGCGGGAACCGCCTTTGGTAGAGAACTTGGTCCATCTGATCGAGAAATTACGGGACGTGAGCAAGTAACATGGGCCGTGTAAGAACATTCAGATGGTTTATATAGGAGCTTATAGATTAAATACCAAATATCGATAATTGAAGATATGCTTATGCCTTCTAGCAACAAGATCTATACTGCATGTACCTATATATATCTACAGTGAGAACCCAGCATCAATGACGACATTCACCCCAGTAATGGATTTGGAGTTCGCAAGGAACTTAACTTGCTCTGCAACGTCCTTTTAGGGTATTTCAAGTCAGTAAGCTGCGGTTCAATGCCGCACAGTGTGCACTATGATCTTACCTCCGGGGTAGCAAATCGTTTCAAGACATTCTTCTCGCGCACGGCATTCAGTTTTTCTTCTGGGAACTGTAGCCCCCAGTCCTACGAACATTATTAACAAACGTCAATAAAACCAAAGGAACACAGACATACCGTAAGCAAGACACCGGGTGAGACTGTATTTACTCGAATGTTTGGCGCTGCGATGGCTGCCAGGCTTTTGGCGAGATGGATAAGAGCAGCTTTTGTTACAGCATACGGCTATTGTCGCCAATATCAGCCAATACTTTTCGTATGTGCTTGTATCATCCACCGCCCACAATACTCACCAAGGAGCTACCGCTTGGCTTGACGCCAGCAACACTCGCTGTCGCAATAAACGCCCCCTGGGTCTTCTCCAGATACTTCTTGCATTCCTGGAATAAGAAAAAATGGCTCTTAACATTCATGTTAAAGCACCGATCCCAGTCAGCCTCGTCGTCGGCCTCGTCAAGATTTGCAAAATCTGTCATTCGTGTCCAGCCAACATTCGACACCACGATGTCCAAACGGCCCATTTCCTGAACCGTTTGGTTCACCAACCGACGAATATCAGCTCTATCTGCCATGTCTGCTTTTAGAGCCTGGAATCGAGGGGATTCTGTCGACAGAGTATCATTATCTCTCAAGGCATTCAATTCTTGAATGAGCCTTTCTGCGGGCTCTGGGTTGGATCCATAGTTTAGAATAATGTTGGTATCGCCGTCGGCGGCGAGCGCATGAGCGACGGCGGCCCCAACGCCTCGCGATGCCCCAGTTATCAGTGCGACTTTCGGAGACATTGTTCTCAATAAACTGCACATGTTTTTACGGGACCGGGATGCGTTGACGAGCCTATAAGATATAGGTGTAGTATTCAAACGATCGGGTGAACCCTCCTCCACCTGCGGGCGAGACTATCGGCTCCACTTGGAGAACCCTCATCTCCAAAGTGACCAAGGGATTTAAGAGTGAATTAACCATGAATCTTTGTCGGGTACAACACCTAATCCGTACTTGATCATTTCCACTCTGCATTGCACTCCCACATCCGCCTGAAGCATAAATCAACCTATACCAAAAAAAAAAAAAAATG
Source organism: Aspergillus caelatus (assembly GCF_009193585.1). NCBI lineage: Eukaryota > Fungi > Ascomycota > Eurotiomycetes > Eurotiales > Aspergillaceae > Aspergillus > Aspergillus caelatus. The sequence goes on from NW_022475292.1 coordinate 19,267, forward strand.
CAAGACAACGGCCTCCGCCCCATCAACCGCGTGATTACCGATCACGACGCCCAAGGGACTACCAGATTTCAGGATAGGATCCCTGAACCGCTCAAATGGCAGCAGCTAGCCAACGGCGCCCGCTTCTCACTCGCCTACGGGACGAACGAGGTCCCTGTTAACTTGAGCGGCGAGAAGGATCTTGATGTTTATGGGTCGTTGCTGAAAGATCTCCCGGGGGTTACGATTCCTGGAGGCACGGTCTTGCGTGTCGTGGACATGAACCCTGGGGCCATTTCGCCCATGCATCGGACTGTGAGTCTGGACTACGGGGTGGTGCTCGAGGGAGAGGTTGAGCTAGTCTTGGACTCGGGAGCGACGAGATTGCTCAAGCGAGGCGACATTGCGGTTCAGCGTGGGACAAACCACGCGTGGAGGAATACAAGTGAGACCAACTGGGCTCGGATGTTATATGTTCTTCAAGAGGCGCAGCCTTTGCAGGTCAATGGGGCTACACTGGAGGAGGACTATGGGGGTGGAATGGATGATGTCAAGCCCTCGAAGTGAAGGAGGCGAGGATGGGGAATGGAGTATTCGAATCAAGTACAATAAACTAGATCAGTTCAGTTAAGCCAATACAATGTTAGTCCTTTTATATAAAATGATTCGTTTACTCTTCACAATAAACGCCGTTTCGTTTAGTTTGTTGCGGTTGGAACTCTTTACGGCACGGCATGCCCTGAAATCGACAAACTAGCTGTAACAGACTCAGTAAAAACCTTCCATTCAGCTACAAGACCTCAAGCTAAATCGACGCAGATGACAAGCGCTCCGACTTCCGGGCTATTTCGGACTTCTGTCCGACCTCTCTTCATCCTGTCGACATGCCCATTCGGAGGTGGAGCCGGTGGAGGAATATACGGTACAGTACAAGACGAGCATCATGTCTCGCTCATAAGAAACAGATAAAGCCCACATTATACTCAGAAAGAAAATATTAAGCTATATACCGACCTAAAACCATTTTACTTTTTCCCTTGTGCTATTACCACCACCACCAATATGCCTGCCCGCCATCTGAAATCAAAGTCAAATACCTTGGCCATCTCCACGACTCAAGTCGATGTCAGCTCAGTCGTCAAGGGAGTGATAGACGATGTCCGACAGAATGGCGATGCAGCCGTACGAAAGTACTCTGAGAAGTTTGACAAGTGGTCACCGGCTTCGTTCAAGCTATCCCAGGAGGATATTGATGCCGCGATCGCGGCCTGTCCCAAGCAGACTATCGACGACATCAAAGAGGCCCAAAGGAATGTACGTGCATTTGCACAAGCGCAACGCGAATCCCTGAAGGACTTTGAGTATGAGGTTCAACCTGTAAGACCAAAGCAATCTCTCACTGGAGAATCTATTATACTAACGTTTCTTCAGGGTGTTGTTCTAGGCCAAAAGAATCTTCCTATTAACTCTGTCGGCGCGTAAGTGAAGAGTGTACATAAAAGAGATCCAGCATAAGAGTTAGTCTTAATTTAATGAACAGATATATCCCTGGTGGGCGCTACCCTCTGCTTGCATCCGCACATATGACCATCATGACTGCCAAAGTTGCCGGTGTACCGCACGTCGTGGGTTGCACTCCACCCATCGCTGGCAAGATCCCTCATGGCACAATTGCAGCCATGCACCTCGCTGGTGCCGACGAGATATATCTCCTCGGTGGTGTTCAAGCGATCGCTGCAATGGCCGTTGGTACCGAGACTATGAAAAAGGTGGACTTCATCGCGGGGCCCGGAAACGCTTTCGTTGCTGAGGGAAAGAGACAGCTCTTTGGCGAGGTTGGAATTGACCTCTTCGCTGGACCGACTGAGATCTTGATTGTGACAGACGATACGGCGGATCCTTTCACCGTTGCTACCGACATCCTCTCCCAGGCTGAACACGGACCTGACTCTCCCGCAGTGATAATTACTACGTCGGAAAGAGTAGGTCGGAAAGCCATCGAGATCATCGATGAATTGCTCAAGCACCTTTCAACTGCGGACGTGGCAGGTGTTTCGTGGGAGCGATTCGGCGAAGTGATTGTTGTCGATACGATGGAGGAAGCATGGAAGTTGGCCGATGAATATGCTAGCGAGCATGTGCAAATCTTTACGAAACGGCCTCGTGACGCATTGGACAATATGACAGCATACGGAGCGCTCTTCTTAGGTGAGAAGACGTGTGTTTCTTACGGGGATAAGGTATTATTGTGTTTTCATGTTCCCCTACTACTTTCAGAGCCAGAGGGCTGATACTTTTTACTTAGGTTATTGGGACCAACCACGTGCTCCCTACCAAGAAAGCAGCCAGATATACCGGTGGTCTCTGGGTGGGAAAGTATCTCAGGACTGTGACATATCAGGAGGTGGAGAGTAGCAAGGCTAGTGGTGAATTGGGCAGGCTCTGCGGACGAGCAGCTAGAGCAGAGAATTTTGAAGGTCATGCTCGGTCTGGGGATTTACGTGCACAGAAGTATCTGAATGATCAGTATGATTGGATTAAGCTGTATCATGATGAGAATCCCAAGGCATAGCTAGGACCTACATTGTGACAGCGACTTGCAGAAGGGATTCTTCTGTAGAGCTACTAGCTATTTTATCTTATTAAATAGACCAATATAACTAATCGAATTTCCAGAAGTCTTAGCACAAATCCTTGCTCAGAGTAGAATTACGAAACTTCTTTCCTGTTCAGCGAAGGTTGGATGACTTCTGCACGATGTAGCTAAACGCACCACATTATCGGTCAGGCACCCAGGATTTCACTTGCCAATGGTGATATGGATGTCATAAAGCGCGGCACGCTCATTATCCCGAGACGCATATATGCAGCCTCGGACATGTATAGAATGTAGTAGGTATATGTCCCCCACCCCGGGTAGGTGGGCCCGAGATCGACCCCAATCCTCGGTGTTCAGTTCAATAACGATATGAGGAAACTCCTAGCATATAATAAGTCAACTGAGACATGCAACTGCTTCCCATGAATTGTTCAAGCACCAATTCTATACCAGTATATTCTGTGTCGACAACATGACCCAGCTCAATGGAACATCCATTATTCCTAATTCGAGGAGCGAGAATCGCCCCCTCAAGGTGTTGGTCGTTGGAGCCGGTATTGGCGGATTAACGGCCGCTATTGCGCTCCGTAAGCAAGGTCATGATGTACAAGTGCGTGTGATAATCTCGCCACTCTCGAAGTATGGCTTGGTGCAGGCTAACATGCGTTTTAGGTATTCGAACAATCGCGGCTGGCAACTGAGACTGGAGCTGCGCTTCATCTTGCTCCGAACGCGAATGGAATCCTCCGACGTCTCGGAATATGTGCGGAGGAATTCGGTGCCAATGCTTTCGAGAGGGTGCGTAATCATTTCGACTCTTGTATAACGTTTCCTGGACTCTGACCCTAACGAGTTGATCTAGTTGACGGAATACACTGCAAGTGGCAAAGTAGAGAGATCTATGGAGCTCTCAGAGAATCACAACATATGGCAGCATGTTCGAATCCCTCCATAAACGCTGTCTACTTGCAGTTCCTGACTGACCTGAATTTGCAGAGATGGTTACTTGCCCATCGTATTGACCTATACAACAAGCTGAAGAGCGTGGCAACCAATGCCGAGGATGGGAGACCAGCCATTCCCTTACGGACATTAAGTCGAGTGGTAAGCGTAGATATTGAAGCCGCGCACATCACTTTGGAAAATGGTGCGCATTTTGAAGGCGATATTATTCTCGGTGCCGATGGGGTCCATTCGATGACAAGAAGCGCGATCCCGGGGGGCGACATCAAACCATTTTGCAGCGGCAAGAGTGCGTTCCGGTTCCTAGTGTCGAAACAGGCTGCCCTTGATGACCCTGTCACTGCGCCTTTGGTCAAACACCCCGGGGAGCTGTGTATGTGGTATGGAACAGATCGCCGCATTGTTATGTATCCAACCTCCCACAACTCCGTCCTGAACTTCGTGGTAATTCACCCCGAGGCTGAGTCGGCCGATCAGGCAGCCGACGGGTGGGACCAAAGTGGAAACCTCGACAGAATGCTTCAAATATTTTCATCATTTGATCCTGCAATTCTTAAACTCTTGGCAAAGGCCGACCCTGAAAGTGTGAAAGTATGGAAACTCCTAGATATGGAGTCAATTCCACGCTGGCACTCCGGGCGTTTGGCTCTTCTTGGTGATGCAGCACATCCTTTCCTGCCGCATCAGGGACAAGGAGCAGGAATTGCAATTGAGGATGCAGCTTCGCTTGCCGTCGTTCTTCCACCAGGAACCCCTGTGGAAGAGATTCCTGAGAGACTGCAGCTCTACCATGAAATCCGGTACGAGCGCGCAACCCAGGTTCAAGAATATTCTCGGATACTTGGCGAAGATCGGACCAATGGCAAGGAGCTTGATAGTGAGTAGCAGGGCACCATTTCGCTCAGTCAAGCGCACTACTGACTAACATGTATCAATAGTGTACGGATTCGTCAACTTCAATTGTGGCCACGACGAATGGGACAACTCCACGCAAAAGCTCCGTGAATGGACCTGGAAGCGCATTCCTAACCCCTACTGGCGGATGCCCATTGCCTTTGGGCCCATGCCAGGTCCTCGCCAAACACACCTCGGAGTCCCCAGAGACGGAACGAAATCCACCTTCACCACAGCATCAATCAAATTTAAGACGTCCCGAACAGTTCTCCAGAATCTATTCCCACCCGGCCGGTGTGGCTGGCGCTTTACTTCTCCCGGCACCGTCGCCTATGCGTCCTTTGCGAAGACGACGCTGAACAAGATGGAATGGCTGGGTGGCTCAGGATACAGTCACATCGGTCTTTATGTCCACGGCGTCGAATACGTCAAGAAAGACGGCTCTACCGTGAAGGGCTCGTACCTTCCCATCCTGTTTGAATCGCTGACGGACCCAATCGTCTCTGGTCGGGAAGAGTTAGGTATGCCCAAACTGTACACATCTATCGATGTCTATCGCCGAGCGACGTCCTATCGCATCCGAACTGGCTGGCAAGGTGCGCTCTGGGGCAACTTCCTTCTTGAGGACCTGGTCGAAATTGACCCGTCGTCTGCATCTGGTGGGATCAGTGGAGAGGCTGACGCTGGTATGCTGGCATATAAATACATCCCGAAGAGTGGCCGCGCGAATAAGAATGTGCCGGCGGAGGAACATGCCGTGTGGGATCCGTTCTCAGAAGCAACGCCGAAGCCCATGCCGAAAAGGGTGTACACGACCAAGAAGGCAAGTTTTCAGATTGATGCGCTGGACTGGGAACAGCTGCCCACATTGCATCATGTCATTTCTCGGCTGGCGGAAGTGCCTGTTTACGAAGTTATAGGGGCCAAGGTTGTTGAGGGTGAAGGTGTTCCGGATGTTTCTGGGGCGAGGCCGATCGAGTAAATGATGTTATCTTGTTTTTAAACGTGTTACTTGGTTGAGACTTTTTAACACTCGAGTAGACTGTCTTACATTTCCGGGTATTAGATTGAATTTTAGCATATCTAGTCTGTAGTAGTCCCGCTATCTTCATCATTGATACATTCAGTAACTTCAGTTATCCCTATATGGACTAACCGTCAACCTCATTTAATCATAACGCAACTTGCAGGCAGAGATCCAAAACAACCCCATCAACCTCCCCTTCTTTTGTTGAATTATTATTTCCCAGACAGTCTTCACTGTTTACTCTTTAAAAATAACAAACACTGAACGGAGCTCCTATCGAGTAGGTCCATGATCTTAGTCGAAAAACTCCTAGCTAGCACACCCGACTAGGCAAGGCAACCTTCATCTTTTAACAGAAGGGACCCTTGATAGAAGCTCATCATATTGTAAGTCGAGCTTAGTCTACAGCCGAGCCAGTTCCAGAAAACGGACGGGGCAGGCATAGGTGATGGGACCAATGACAGAATACGGAAAATTTGATAGATGAACAGTCTTCCTTCGGTCTTGATGATATCAGCATAGTTTCTAAGTAGAGGAACGGCTGTCAATGTGTAGGTCTATGACAACATTCTTCTAATCCATGAACCTAGCGAACTGCTGATGATATTCCAGACAGGAAAACAGAATATATGCATGTTTAGTCAATGAAAAGCCCACCAGATGCAACAATATGTGCTCCATTGATCCATCTTGCACGCTCCTCACATAGAAATGCAACCGAAAAAGCGATCTCTTCTGGCTCTGCCATTCTCGGTCCAACCGGCGTTTGGTCGATAATCGGCTGCAGAATCTTCATCTGGTCTTCACCGGCAGCCGCAAAGCCCTCAGTCTTCGTAGGACCAGGACTGACAGCATTAACTGTGCAACCATATTTGGGTGGCAGTTCTTTAGCCCTAGACCCACCCATTTAGTCTATACCACGAATATGCAGCAAAGGGCAAGGGCCGTAGCTGCACTTACCAGCATTTTGTGAAAGAGTCCACCATCCCTTTTGTTCCCGCATAGATGGTCTGGTTTGGTGGAGGTCCACGACCGGAAATACTGACGATATTCACAATCCTCCCACGCCCTTTCGTTAAATGAGGCAAACTTCCTTGAGTCAAGAGGAACGTACTCCGTCCATTTGTATTGACTAAGAGGTCCCAGTCTTCTAGTGTCTGTGATTCGAATGGCTTGTTCACGGCAAGCGCGACACAATTGACCACAATATCAATTCGACCCCATTTTGAAACTGCAGCATCTACTAGCTTCTGTGGAGATGTCTCCAATGACATATCCGCTTCAACGGCGATAGATGGCGAGGGCAGAGAGCCCACCAAGTTGTCTGCTTCCTCCTTCAAGTGAGCGAATGGATAGTTCACCACTGTATTGGCGCCACGGGATGAGAGCTCTCGTATGATTGCAGCGCCGATTCCTGATGAGGAACCACTGACAACTGCCACTTTATCAGTGAGGCTTTTCCCGTCCATTGTGTGATGGGAATGAGGTGCTAGATGGTTCACGATCAAACCGGTACGGCTGGAGGCTGATGAGACCATATTTGATTACCTTGCTTTGTTATCCTTGATTCTAAGGCGACAAATAAAGTCCATCTTAAGAAATGTCCCGGTGAGGGCCCGAACATCCGTGTGAAGACGCGCGTCAGAATACGTACCCTAGACAATAGAGGAAGTAGTGCCCAGACTGGGGAATAAATGCGGGGAAAGCTTATCCCCCCACATCCCGGAGTGCCCGAGACTCTAGAGCCATCCACGTCTCCGTTAGATAATTGACTTTGTACGTGCATTCATTTCGCATGTCTAGTGGCTAAATTGAGTGGGGATTCGAAAGTGAAGCCGAAATGTGTGAGGTAGAACGCTCGCCTGTCAGCTACGGTACTTCGTTGTGAACCTTTGAGTAGTCAGGGCTAGTATAGGCAATAAAACCCGGAGTAAAATGAAGAAAGACGTATATATCAATTAACTAAAATATGAACTTTACATTTTCCATTCGTGTGCATTTGTCAACCCCTGGGTTCCTGAAATATCCCCCTTGTCCAGATATCCACATATCCTCCCCGTAGGATCCCATTTACGACGAATCTCCATCAGACGCCGGGCGTTGTCATCATCCCAGTAGCGAGTTTTCCTCACTTGAAAATCCGAATCGCCCAGATACGCCCCAACTGAATGTTGTTCGACCTTCCGCATGATGTTGTGAACCCATGTCTGGCATCGGAGGTCGTCCTTTTCATCCTCCCACACGGTATACAGCGCGAAATAATGGTCTGACTGCATGCTCAACGCCATATCTGGAAGCTTCCGACGGCTGCAAGGATTCATTCCAAACCAAAGAGCGAACGATTTCTTATGCGGAAGTGTTGTAAACGCCTCCTCTAGAACAGCAGGAACATCTGCGTCGTTGTGTATGTAAGCATTGTCGGCACAATAGCGATGGCGCTCTGGGTTAGCTTTAGCTTGGTTGATGTATTGGTTCTCAAGACTGTCTTCCTGGCAAAACCACTCAGCAATAGCCCCTGCTGGCCGTGTCTCTTGGGCTGGGGCAAGTGCCCTTTCTGCTTCTTCCGCGGAGGACTTCATGGTGACGAGCAGAATGAACAGGCATAGCTCATCTTGTCCCTCGGGGTAGTTAGCCACAGCGGCAATTTCAGTGTCGTTATCAAAATCTGGGGTAATTGATATGATCCAACGGAAGGCCTCGTGGTAATGTCGGATGGGGTAGACGTAGCCCGAAGACCGGAAGCCATTTTTAGGGTACGGTACCAGGTCGAGATGGAACCGGGTCACCACTCCAGGGAATCCTGAACATTTACGTTAATTCCTTTGACTGGAGATGAAATGAGTAGCGAAATATACCTGGCCCAGCCCCACGAGCAGCCCAGAAGAGATCGCTGTTCTGCTGCGAATTGCAGTGCACCAAGTGCCCATTGGCTGTCACTACATCTAGAGCACGAACACGTTCACAGGCCCATCCCCAGTTCTGCATATCTCAGAGGTTAGTCGTAAATCAGAATGAAACGGTCGAAGGTGGTTCATACTCGGCAATTCCAACCCATTCCACCCTGAAGTAGGAAACCACCAATCCCAACATCAGGGCAATGGCCCCCGGGAAACATCAACCCGTACTCCTTGGTCAACACGCCATTGATATCCTTTCCTGTCATGCTTGGGGTTGCCCATGCTGTTTTTCTCTTTGCATTTACTTCAAGGTGCTTGTAGTTGCCCAGGTCGATCAAGATGGAATTGTCACGGACGCTCCACGCAGCCCACGAATGGCCGCCAGAACGAATTGCCACCCGACAGTTATTCTCAATGGCTAGCTTCACCGCAGACACAATGTCATTCTGGCTACTTGCCTTTACCACGGCCAAAGGGTAGCGTTGAGGGCGACGGTGGTTGAAGACACGGCCTACGCGGGCGTCTTCATAGGTGTCAGGATCAGCTGTCTTGCGCCAGGTTATCTGCATGATATCTTATTTTCGAGTTCTATGTCGGTTGCATAGGAACCCAGGACACAATAATCATATTTAACTAATATTTAACTAATTTCCTCTCAATCCCCCACCGGGGTGTGACCATTCCCTACCCCAGTTTTACCCCCGCACTCTATGCTGATGCCCTATGCCGGGTATGTGGGGAAGTGAGGGCAGCAACACCCGGTGGGCCCGACGCGTTCCATTCCCCAGAGTTTATGCTCAACAAGTCAATGTGATTAAGCTCAGTTAGCGGCATTAGTTTATTTTATTTTTTATTTTATTTTATTTTTTCCCCTGTAAGTCCACGTCCGCTTAAATGCATACCCCATCCCAGACACGGAAAGAATCTTTTTTGCGAGAAATGATTATGCATTTGTGCAGTTAATAGGACAAACGATGTCTCCGAAGGAAGTCGATCCCTCTTCAGTTGCCCCTCGAGGGCAAACTCTGGGAGACTTGCGTCTACGACATCATGAAACAAATGAGATTATCCTGATTCCGACCCCATCGAGGGATCCCCACGACCCACTAAACTGGCAAGCTACTCCAGTTGGCCCCCATTCATCGCTATGCTGGCTTCCCCACCTCATTTGACTAACCGCCCGTGTTCAATGGCTAGGTCCGCCGCTTTCCGGTACTATATCGCTATCCTCGTCTGTCTGGCGGTGCTCCTATGCAACTTTCTTGCGGCTGGACCAACAGTCGCAATCGAGCAGACAACCATCGATTTCCTGGGTCCGAAAGGCTCAGATGCCAGTGCCCACATTGCGCGGATTTCCTTTTTCTACAGCACCACTTCCCTCATGCAGGGAGTGGGTATGCTGTTCTGGATGCCATTGATCATCAAGTTCGGTCGACGGCCCATATATGTCATCTCCTTTGTTCTCTATGTGGGGACGGGCTTATGGTGTGGGTTTGCGAAAACCTACTCGGTGGAATTGGCAGGCCGAATTATTATGGGTCTGGCTGCAGGTGCAGGGGAATGCCTGGGACCGATGACAATCACGGATATCTTCTTTCTCCATGAAAGAGGTGCAGCCATGTCACTCTATACGGCAGCTTTGTCTGTTGGCGTGGCCGCCGGCATCATAATCGACGGGCTCATCACAATCTCGCTTCACTGGAGATACATCTACTACGTGGCTACTGCATTAATCGGCGGCGTCACTCTGCTCGTCATTTTCACCTTCCCAGAAACTACATTTGACCGTAACAGTGCTCTGGAGCGCGAGGCCGCATCGGATGTCTCTGTAGGTGCGCGGGCAGCGTCAAAGTCAGCTGTAACATCTGAACATCACGAAAATACTGAGCCAGAGACATTACAGATCGGAAAGAAGCCTTCATATCTCAGTTCCCTCCGTTTATTCAACGGCATCCACACATCCGAGCCTCTGTTCCGCATTTTCCTCAGACCAATCGTGCTGATCATTCTTCCACCCGTACTATGGACATCACTAGTCTTCGCCGTAACGATCGGGTTTCTAGTAGCCATAACATCCAATTTCGCCACTGCCTTCTCGACAACCTATAACTTCGCCCCATGGCAATCCGGCCTATGCTTTATCGCCGGCTTGATCGGATCCTTAATCGGCATTGCCTTCGGCGGTCAGGTATCAGACTGGGTAGCAGATTGGCTCACACGACGCAACAACGGCATCCGGCAACCCGAGATGCGTCTCCCATCCATTGCTATCGGAGGCGTATGCGCCCCCACAGCACTTGTACTCTACGGTGTCGGAGTAAACAACAACCTACACTGGATAGCGCCCACCATAGCTCTAGGACTACTCAATTTCGCCATTGTACAAGCCACCAACGTCGCAATGGTGTACGTTATTGACAGCTATCGACCGTCGGTGGGGGAGATAACAGTCTCCATCCTGGCATTCAAAGGTACGTCCAATCTACTCTATTCCTGCTCAGCACAGTAATTAAGAATGCCCCTTCTTCCCCTTCCCCTGGAACTGGAGTTAATATGAGTTGATACTAGCGGCATTCGGATTCCTCTTATCATTCTACACCAACCCCTGGATTAATTTGGAAGGATACAGCAAGGCGTTTGGGGAAATGGCCTGTATTGCCGGCGTCATTATCCTCATCGCCGTTCCATTTTATTACTGGGGTAGAGCTGTTCGCCATCGAACGTGGAAATGGCGCATTATGGAGAAATACGGCCGATGGGGGGCTGATCGTGGTGTAGGGGAGTGACGGCGCTTATGTGTACTTTCTATTTATGTTGTAGGTTTTGAAGACTTACTTGAATATTACTGTTAGTAATGATTCGATTAATGGTCGCATCAAACGCGTCAATTTGACAAAGTAGAGGAAGTCGACTGAGGTGTTAAAGTGTCAGATCTCTGAATTGCTCATATCCTGGCCGAATGGCTTCCAGCCATGTAAAATACATTATGTAACATTAAGAATAGGCTTCGTTTAGGTTTAATAATGGCGGTTAATGCTAATTGCAGTTGGTACTATGATGGATTCCACGAGATAAACGAAGAAATAAAGATAATTAAGGAAAAAAGGGAGGGGAAACCATGAGAGCGTAAAAAAAAAAAAATGCTAAGAATTAAAAAAAAAACGTGAAGTGATAAGGTCCCCGCCTTATTTCGTAACCATATCCTCCCTGACGTATGCATTATCCATATACTTGAACTCCGCATCCTCTTGACGCCTTCGCCGACCCATTTGTTTTCAAGACCCGGATATACTTTTATCATTCAATTCGTGGAGGACCAGGGCTTGCCGACTTCTTCCCTAGAGGGCTGAGGCTAGCTCTGTTCAACCAGAGGTTAGCATAATCACGTCAACGCACTTGTTCAGCGACATACGACCTGCGTCGTTCACCTTCCTTTCGGAAGCCATCAATGATCTTGGTCATCTCTTTTCTCCCTCCGCGAGCATCTACTTTCATTCCGCCGAGGCTCATACTGACTTTCTCGCTGGCGTTCGCAGTCAACAGCCTTTTCAGCAGCAAATGCCGCATACTCAGACACACAAACACGCCGCAGTCGCTACCGTTCTCTTGTACCGGTGAGTCCTGTAGATGAATGAATCGAATGGGTCGATTGAGCAATGCGCCAAACTTCATGGTCACCGTCCGGGCTTCCCATACATTCCCGGGAGGGAGTGAGTCGTAATGGAAGGCTATTCCATCAACAATGGATATGAGAAGCAACGACCAGTGAGTGCCGCCTTCGGCTTCAGTAACATTGCGACAGTCGTTGATGGGAAGAAAGACGTGCGTGGTCCGCGTGAAGTCGGGTAAGGCCTCGCGGAGTGTGTGCGGATTGGGTGTCTGCAAGATCATGAACGACATGCTAGGCCGCAGAAGAACAATGTTGGATGATTTATAATTGACGAGGAACTCGCGTTCCAGATATCTGAAGAAATCAGTTTAGGCGAGGGTGAAACAGGCCCAGTCGACTTACTCCTCCCAAAAGGATATGATCTGTGATAAATTAGCTAGGATCCATCGGAGGGTGCGATCACACCCACATTATCTGTGAGCCAGTCATTCTTGAGCGATTGCATATCCTCTCTCGTCACTGTTAAATGTCAGGTCTTCTATTAACAGAGTGCCAAGAGAACCGTAACATACATCGAATGTCATAGTCTGTGTGCTCCAGTATAGTCAGACATCATGCTTTTCAGACAAGTGTCAATCAACCATGTACTCACAGCTTAAATACGCATCGTCGGGGTTCAACTGCTAGAGATAAGCTTTCCGTCACGGATCCGACACGATAAAGGCCAAACAATCAAGGACCTACCGTGTCACCAAACCGCTTCATCCTCTTATGCAACTTGCCCAATCCGCCATCAAGCATCCTGCCTGTCTTTCTTTTGCGCGATAATCGCGACCCTCAATTGTATTATCTATCCACAAATCTCTTTGGAGGGCGGCAATCGGCGGGCCTGCTTCTGCCGAATCGAGGGGCTGTTGTAGAGCGCGGGGGACGGTTGTTGTGCATTCGACGGCTATCAAGCGCATATATCTGAGCCCCTATCTACCTTTCCTGAGGGTGAAAGGGTTTAGCTTTATAGCTCCTTGTGGATTTCTCTGTCGGACGAGGGTGAATCGTCCGATCCGAAAGATGAAACAAGTCGTGGTTGCGGGGGGTTGATCAACTTCTGGTCTGTGGAGGAACAGAGAGGAAATTTGGGAGACTATCCCAACGGGGACAAAACAGCCAATTACCTGGGGTCGGATAGAAAAGATAGTATCAAAGCAACAGCCGAGTGACAGGCCGTTTCCCACCTGTGGTGCACGAGAAGTCGCCCCTTGCGGCGATACGATTGAAGCCGTTCCGAAATCCCGCGACGTCACTGTGGCTGCTGTTGTGGCTGGTGTACACGTGACGTCTACCTATACAGAAATACACTCTCTTTACTCCTTCCCCCCTTTAATTCTTATCCTCTTCATGTGCAATTCATACACAATTCATATACTCGAGGGGGAGGGGGTCAGTTGTACCTAGCCTTACCACATGTTCCTATCACTATTAGAAGTAGTTCGCCACGTCTAGCATTCTGCTTTTGCGCATACCACACGTTTGCATTTTAAGTTCTAGTCCATTGAACAACTAAATCAAGGGGTATCTAAACGTACATTTGAGTGTCTCTGATAGATTGTGCCTTCAGTAGCACGAGAAACAGCAAACACCTTCACAAAAGCTGAGAGTAACATATCTTTCCCCGCACATACCAGACGGTTCAAAGCAGAATCAAAGCAGATGACCTGACCACCAGCCAATAGCAGACTGGTTTCCAGACAAAAATAAAGAAATAAACGCGGATGCAAGGAAACGCCCCCAAAACTTCATAACACATTTCATAAATAGGAACGTGAAGACCGTTAACTCCAGGGCGGCCTTCTGGAGCGTCGACGTTTTCTGGGTCAGATCCAGTCTAAGACGAACAGACCCAACGTACCATGACGCTGGAGACCTCCATGCAAGATGTACAATATTGAAACAAGTAATAATTTCATCAGATAGTGGCTTTAGGTTGAGAGTTTCGCAAAATGCTTATTCCAGATCCAGCCAACCTGGTGAGTAGGGTCGTCCTGGTTCTTGGCTAGCCACAGCTCGCCCTTTTCGGCGATGACATCAAAAATCTCTCCGACGACATATGTCAAGTAGGGATACCCGGCTTCTCGTCGGGCACGGTCAATGTTGAATTCATAAATACTAGCGGCAAGGAATAGCACAGCAGGTTCTTTAGGTGCTTCGTTCTCCTGGGGAGCACTGTCTTGTGGGTTGTCCGACATTGGCATTGCGGATGAGAAAAAGCCTGAGTACCGACCACCAGGTGAGCTCGGCTGTTCTTCGGTCGGTTTGTTGCCACTTTCAGAAGGACCAATGACGTCGACAAGGAATGGAGAATCAAGGCTCAACCGAGGAAGGCTTGGACAAGACTCTCTGTTAGAGTTGGGCTGGGGTATAGAAGCTGATGAGGAACTAGTAATCTGTTGCAACATTTGACTCCGGGGTAGTTCAATCGAATCTGGCGCAGCGCGACCCGAGAAAGTTGAATCAGCACGCTTGCGTTCAAGAGAGACTTGGGACTGGCTATCAAAGCTTGGTGATTGGAAAGGTTGACCACCGCTGCCGAAATCATGGGAAGCTTTGGGCGACTCATCCATCGTGGATCCGACACGAGTGCTGGCGCTGTTCACTGTTGATGGACGCCGCGGCGAACTAATAGTTGCTCCGGTTGGAGGAGTGTTGAAATTGATGAGGTTGATAGTGTCAGCCAACAATGACCCATTGCAAATGCCTAACGAGAGTACCTGCGCCTCAGAGAAGCTGAAACTCGCATTCCAATCACCAATTACTTTCTGGATATCGTCTGGGAACGAGTCCACTAGGGGGCCAAGTTTCTCCTGTAGAGTTGCAAGCCACGACATTTGTATATGAACGAATTTCTCCAGACAAGCCTCCATCAATTTAGTGGTGAGAGAGTATAGTTTGGGAAGTTCGTCTTTGAGGGCCTCGTTGAGGACCACAAACTGCTCTCCTTGCTCGGTTGTTTTCTTGTCTGGTTTGTCCCCCCGTTCCTTGATACTCTTCAAGCGGGCATAATCCATGAGGCGCTTGTCGCGCTTGTGCATCACCCTCTGTGGTCCGTCATGAAGTTTAAGCAGTGTGACTATTGGGTCAATAACGCTCTTACGAACAACAGCGATCTAGAGAATGTCAGTCATTTTGGATACCAATGCTTCCACAATGGATTGTACTTACATGCCTGGGTAACGCCTCTACCATCACATCTTGAACAGCCGCCTTCAGCTCATCGCATTTGTCATCGCATTTGCCCTCGGTTTCATGGTAAGCAGCTGGGCCAACTTTAAACTCTTCTAAAGCACTGGTAATTTCACCCAAGCAGTCTATAAATCCCTGGGCTTTACTTGTATACCATTCCAGATCCCGCATGACAACTTGCAGTTGAATGAAATTGGTTCCGAACTTCTGGGACAGAATATCGTACTCCTTGTCTTCGAACATATCGGAAAGGCCAACCTGTTGCTTCAGCTTCTCTGTGCGACGTCCAAATGCCTTCGATAGGCCTGCCCTGACATCAGATTCTTTTCTCTTGCGACCAACCACTTGCCCCACGACATCTGCACGTTTTTTCAGCTCGTTGATGCGAACGGAGATGTTCGTAACTTCTTCAAGGGCACTAATGAGTGCAGCACGGTCTGGATGGTCCTTAGGTGTTGATTCAAGGAGTTCACTCAAAAGGAGAGGGTATTTCAAGATTCGCTGTACTGGCTTGACAAGTAACGAGTCTAGATCCCATGCTGTTGTGAGATCCGATGATCTGCTCCGACATTCTTTGAGCCAGATATCCACTTTCGGATTCTTTTGCAGAGTCTGAAGTTTCCTATTGGCAGCATCATGGTTCTTCAGGTATTCAGCGTAGACCTTCTCCATGTTTTCTATGTGCGCAATGAATGCCTGCCCAATGAAAGTCGCATTATCTTTCTCCAGGTTTGAAGTGCTAGTTCCAGTAGAAGATTCTTGATCCGTCTTCGCTATAGGATTTCGCGCATTACGCTGGCTTGTCCACCGTTGAGATTTAGGCATTATATAAACACTTCTCGCTGCCTCCTTAAGAGTGTCCTGGAAATCCATAGAGAATTTCACAACTTGGTCCGAGTTTGCAAACAGCACTTTGACATCTTCCGCAGAGAGGTCTAAGCACGAACTCGAAGTTGCTTTATAAATATGATCGACGACCCTCATGTCCTTTCCGAATGTGTGTTCTGTATCAACTAATTCCTTTATGACATGTCGCCGCTTCTTCAATTGACGTTCTTCTGGGGATGGGGATGCGGTTTGTGGGCGAGGGTGTTCTGAAGTCGAAGGAATCAAAGAAGTTGCCGATGAGTCCAAAGTCTGTGAAGAAGGCGTCGGCTCAAGTCGTCGAAGAGAGGAGTCTTCACTGCTATCGGTACTTTGAACGGGCCCCAGCGGCGCGAAGATGGCGTTCGAAAAGATGTTGGGATGAACCACGGGTAGGGGAGGATGAGCAGCGCTCTCTAAAGTGTCGGAGGGGGGAGCCGGAGGGTCATGACGTGGTATAGGAGGCGGTGGAACATCATCATTATCAAACTCCTGAGGTAGCTGCACATTGATTGCCAGACCTAGGCCTTCGTCGGCGCCTCTTGGATGTGCGTCGGGAGTCACTAGTCGCGGTATTGGGACACGATTAACTCCTCGGCTGCCGTCAATCTCGAGGTCTTGAGGTGCTGATCCTTCATCGACGGCGATCTGCATCCAATCCATAATTGACGGAGACGCATGCTCCCAGTCGTCGCGTAAAAACAAGCTTGCTGGATGTCGCATGCGTTCTGAGGGTGGGACACGGTCAGTTTCCGTTATTAGGACAGGGTCATCAGTCAGATTATCGTTTATTCCTTCATCCTTTTGCTCAATCCGGGAATGTGGCGGCTCTGGAGACGCACGTATTGCCGGCATAGGAAGCTTATGACTCCTGCCACTCGCAAGCTCCTCTATGTAAAGTTGAGACACACGTTTAGAATCCCATCCACCCAGCCTTATTAAACTGGGTGTGTTGGACGATCCGTAAGGAATTGTATGTGATATGACTTCTTTACTTGGCTCTGTTACCTCACTGGCTGTCTGGGACAATGCATGAGGAAGTTGATGACCAATGATGGACGGAGTGCTCGAAGATGCAGAGCATGACTGAGTAGAGGCCTCTTCGCTATCCTCGGCAAAGTGCTGTATGTTAGAAAGACCGTCATCGCTGCCCTCACATTGCCCACCTGAGGAATTTCCATGATGCAGGGAAGAAGACCAGGAACTCATACTCCAGCGGTTCGCTGGTTCGCCATCAGCACCACCTCGTTTGATATAAATATCACGATGCTCTTGGTTCTCACTGCTGTCTATGGAATCTTCGATAGTCAACGCATCTCTTAGAACAATGGGAATTGACTCCCTCTCTTCATTGTCAGAAAACCCATAATCTTGGTCATCGCACGATGAACCGCTGGGGCTGGAATCATCACGAATACGCATTATTTGGCTCAACAGGGTTCTATGCGATGCATGTAGATTCTGCTTGGAAAACTCATCCTGAGGCTCTGGATCAAATGCGGTAATATGGGTCTCGTTAGACACTGTTGTTGCGGCGGAGTCAGGTCGCAGGTCGCCGGGCGTCGACTCAAATCCTTGGCTGTTCAAAATTATTTCCGGGTGGCCTAATGTTGGTGAATCCATCGTCATCGGATGATAGTCTCCTGTATTTCGAGCACTCTCTGATAGAGATACGTCTGTATGGATGTGAAGCTGTGAATGTGCTTTCGAAGCCTCCGTCTCTGGTGTCATGTCTTCCGTTTCATGTCCACATTCGCCAAATTCCTCGATTACTGTCACGTTATCTTCAGGCTGTACAGAAGTAATCACATCTGCAAGTCCCGTACACTGCTGTTTAGGTGTAGTAGGCTGAACAAACTGCTGTGTGTCTTCTTGAGCGTTGACCTGGCGTCGAAGCTCTGCTGCTTTCTCTTCTTTTCTTTCATTCTCTTCGACTGTGCGAGTGAAAGCCTGTTGGATTTTCTGTCGCCGAGTTGCAAAGTCGACATTACCCAATTCTGGCAGTCGTCGCTCTCGTAGCCTGGAGTTGCGTGACTCACGATCACGGTTGATTTGTCTCTGGAAATTCGATACCGTTTCCACCACTTTTGAGCGTGGCGCCGTTTGGGCAGTTTGTGAGACGGGTTGCCGGGGTCGTGAACTACGTAGAGGGGGTGACTTCTTTGGGGGAGGCGCGGCTATGTATGCCTCCAAAAGGGCACCCTTCTCAGGGATGTACTGACGGGCCCTGCCAGGGGCCACTTCTCGCCTTGCATGCGGCGGTGTCGCAAACGTAGCTTCGCCCTCGTAAGTCAGTTCACGGGCGGGATTAGACGCCTGTTTGGGGGATGGCTTGGGCAAGCGGCTAACGCCTTTCGGTGGCAGAGCGATCGACTGTGCAGATCGGCTGCCGAAAGCTAGATCAGTTCGTGTTGGTGAAGACGGCGAGGAATCGCCCGAGACGGAAGGTGAATTAAGGCGGCGGGAAGAAATTGGAATGCGTGACTTGGAATGTGGGCTCTCTAGGGATGTCACGGGCTGCGGCTGCAAGGGGGGCTGAACCGCCATATGGGTGTCAGAAAGGCACACTGCCGCACCTCCAGGCCGATCTCCAGCAAAATCACTCCTTGTCCTTCGGTGATTACTTGTGGTCGAAGTGGTATTAACAGTCTCTAGAAACGGCGTACGTCCTAGATACCAAGCGGTCGGAGTCAGGGGCGTCAAGCCAAGTGCTGATTCAGGATGGTCTAGAAATGCTGGGTTTGGGCTCGGGATGGTCCCTTCAGAACCTCGACGGCGTAGAAGTGATGGTGTTCCATATCCCAAGTTGTCGAAACTCGTATCTAATGCAAGCCATTCGCCAAACGGAGGCCGCTGAGGAGAAAGGTTGGAAGAGCTAGGACGGTTATCTTGAATGTCGCTTGTCCTTAGCCGAGGAAGAGATTGTTCGGAGGGTATATCTGGGTCAAAAGTGCCTATCGTGTTCCATCGAGGTATTGGGGTTTTCTTAATTGACGAATCGTGAGTTTGTCGCTCACGTGAAGCAGTCTTGAATTGTATTGACCCGTCCGTGGGGCTACCCAGGCTGACAGTCCTGGATGTAGACGTTGACGGTAGTGGGAGAACTTGATCCGGATTGTTGTTGAACTTGCTCACGAGATCCTTGAACGAGACCTGCCTTGGCCTCGCTGTCGACGCCCGCGCTGGCAGTACCCCGGTAGTGGATCCGAGCCCAATGTTTCCATATGATGAATCCGACAGCGAACGAAATGGCCCTGAGCTCTCCACGGACGACTTTGACGAGTGCGCTGGCACAGAGCACACTCGTTGAAATTGTGTCGGGTGATTTTCGGCAGCTTTGGCGTTATCAACTTCAACCATCAAAGACTCGCCTGAACAAGCAGCAGTATCACCGTTTGCAACCAGTGCGGGTGGGTGTGGGCGATAGTAGTCGTCAGGGTCGGGCGAGGATCGGTCGTTCGAGGATAGGCCTGCGGTTGCAGACAATATGGGAGAGTCTGTGAGACCCTGTTGCGCGGAGTATGTGGTACTGGCAAAAGACGGTGCAGCAGAAGAGGAGGTAATTAGTGATGTTTCAAAGGAGTCATCCGTCGGGGTATCATAATAGTACTCGTTGGTGTTCGGAGAAGATTGGCGCCGGAGCTCACGAGGGTTGCCGTTTAGAAAGCAAGAAACGTGCTCGACATCACTGCCGGACATCTTGCATTCTTTCAGGCAGATGGTCAGTGTAAATGTGTCGTTCAACACGGTTGGGTTACCTATTCTCTCTCTTTACCAAAACAACAACAAAAAAGGGCGAAAAAAATAAAATAAAAAACAAATAAAAAATAAAAAGGACAATTCTTCCCCACCGAGATGGTTGGTGGTGATCCTTCCTGTTCGAGGGTGCTGGGCTTGTGATGCGTTGTTCACAGCTGGTAGGCCACAGATGAGGTTGCAGATTGACCGGCCGGAACTACAAGGCAATCATCACCGGGTAGCACCACGCCAGTACGGCGTCATATTTGAGACAGTATAAAACAACGAAACCACCGGTACGATGCTGAAGAAGTGTACCTCTTTCAGGGAATGCAGAGAGTTATTTGATGCTTGACCCGCAGCGCTTAATGGGCGAAGAGTAGAATGGGGCAGGCAAAAAGAAACGAATGAAGACCAGGAAACGGGACAGCGGCCAAGGGTCTGTTTTGAAAGACCAGCAAAGTATACGACTCGAGTAAGACGGGCGGGACGAGCGTTTGCACAGCGTCTAGCAAGGGTGTTGGTGTTGGAAAGTGGAGGGTTATCGCAAGCGGGTCGAGAGGGGTTGTTGAGGTCAGAGAGGCAGAGAGGGAAATGAGGAATGAGATGGAAAGTGATATTAATGACCGCAATAACCAGAGAGAGGGGGCGTACAGTAGTATTGTTGTTGCGCGGTACTGTATGTATGTACGGATGTACGTCAAGGTAAGGTCCAGGAAAGAAGGAAGCCCATCAAATCAAATAAGTAGTAATAAGTCATCGATGACGACCGGGCATCGATCCTGCGGTCCTATCAAATAAAAAGGGCTGCGGGTGGGTCGACAGTTGGTTAGTAGTTCGCCCTGTTCCTGTTTGAATCTCTGACTGTGCCCACAAGTCTTTATTTAGCCCACTAACAATCGGCTCCGTAAACATTACGCTCCATCTTTTACTGGAGTCAATTACGAATAAATAAGCGCGGAGAATAGAAAAGAACCAGGGGTGTAGTCAGAGGGATAAAAAAAAAACTAATAAGTAAAAAAATATAAAACAAATATTTCAATAATATTAATTAGTTTATGCAGGCAAAGTATGATTGATCTAATCATTGATTAATCATGATTCTTCTGTCACCCTACCTCACGGGATAATCATCCGATCCAAAAGGACAGTGTTCGATTAAGATTCTCAATACAGAGTACTAGCTCAGCAATTAATATCACTATACTCAGTAAAAATCTATAACAAGAAAGGACGAACAAAAAAAAAACAGAGATAAAAAGAGACTAGACACAGTAGGTATTATACTCCGTACAGTAAGTGAAATCATGTTCCAAGACAGTTTTGGTATTCTTGTATTATTACCTGTTTGCGGTCTTTAGCGGTCTAGTCTGCCCTCACGGAGATCTTGAAAGTGGTCCTCGGGTGTGAAATGAGTAAGGCAGACAGAAAATTCGGGCGAATGAAAATTTCGGTCCATGGAAGATTTAGAGGGGGGAAAAATATTTTTTTAAAAAAAAATTAAAATTGAATAAATAAATAAATAAAAACTAAATTTCCACGGACTGTGTCCGTACTTTCAAACAACATATCCAACTATGGTAGGAAGTTTTCTTTTTGTTTATCTTCGTTCTTGTCCCGTGCCTTTGTTCTTTCTACTGGTACAGCAAACGATGTTGCGTTTGCTGACTCGATCACTGATCGTCAAAAGTCGATCTCTTTGAAGACATTTCCTTATTAGCGGCCGGCTCATCCATGGTCTGCTTCTACTGAAAGAAAATTAAATTCTTATCGAGGCCAATAGTTTCAAAAATACTAGTTGATACTAGGTCTGAGAAGTATATCCTTATATCAGACTAATTGAAATTGATTGGACGACTCTTGAATCAGTCTTTTCAGCCTTTGGTTGTCCATGTATGGATCATTTTTGGATCGCGTCCCAGGGAAAACTATTTCGGGCTCCACCCATCGTTGTTTGACTTGGGACTTCGGCTTTTCGTTCCTTTCCAATTCTTTCGTTTGGTTTTCTCTATTCCTTGCTCGAAGTTTTTGGCCTGTATTTCTATGAACTCAATGTTCCCTTTTTGAATGTACCCGTAACATTCAAGTGTCGGAGAAATCATCCAAGGAAAAAAAAAAAAAAAAAATAGTAGAATCAAACAATGAATAAATAATTACAAAACGAAAGTTCATTAACACGTAATGACAGTATATTAGCATCCCATGTTATGTCCATTCCAATTGAATAATCAATATTACTTCAGGAAAGTTTTCAGTCTAAGATATCTTCTAATCAAAGTGTCTGCATGGGGAAAACAGATTGCCAATTGAGATCAACGAAAAATCAATAGTAGGCAAGACGGAAAGTAGATCGATAAAGTAGTCGCGGATCCCTCTTTGAAAGTGAGGTTAAATAGTGTTTGTGACCAGTAAAGAACAAATCTGACTCCTCTCATGGGCCCTCAAAGATAATATTTTGTTCGAGAACAACCCAATCCAGTTAATCGCACATAGTTTGTAGAGCCATAGACTTTTAAGATGAAATGGTATGACTCTTGTTTTGTTTTTTTTTTTTTTTTTCTTCGTTCGTTATTCTCTTCCCTGCTACTCTTATACCACGATGCTTTGATTCTGCCATGTTGCGATTCGTGATATATGAGTAAGGGGGAAAGGGGATAAGGTCATTCGATACCAGGTCGGTGTGCAGTATTGCAGTAGTACGGTGCAACAATGCCTTTTTTCACCACTTTAGATCCTGTCCATACATCCCGAGTTCTTTACCGCATGACCCGGGTACTTT
Organism: Aspergillus caelatus; assembly: GCF_009193585.1. NCBI lineage: Eukaryota > Fungi > Ascomycota > Eurotiomycetes > Eurotiales > Aspergillaceae > Aspergillus > Aspergillus caelatus. The sequence continues at coordinate 41,854 of NW_022475292.1, forward strand.
AAAAGAGGGAATGTGCAGGGGCAATCCCGAGTTTAATTTAATATCCCGGAATCAGTAACCATTACTTGAATGGGCAGGAGATACGAGGTACAGCAGAAGGGAGTTGAACATACACTAGTCTAGTAGTATCATACGTACAATTTCCGATTTTGAGTGATCAGAAAAAGATCCATCCTTGCTTTTTCCAGCTGACCCTGGCTCAACTATAACTAAACTATTCTTCATGCTAACTAAGCTATCAGTTAACCTCATTAACCTCTTAAGGTTAAAAAGGCAATACACCTATACCCAGCAGACAAGGAGGTATCGATAGATCCAATTCACCACAACTACGTACTCTTCACCTTATCGATTGTGACCTACATCTGTCAACGTTCCTTCCGCTTGTTATTCTATGCAAGGATCCATCAAATTGCAAACGACGCGGTTTCATTGGCTCCAGGGGCATCCACTTCCTCATGTGTAATCATGTCACTGCCCAAAGGCTCATCTTCTTCGCTTGCCATTAGTTATTAGTTCTTTCTCCTATCTGTCAGTCCGTCCATCTATGGTCACACCGCTGGTTAGGACAAAGTGCGACAAGAGTTATCTACATGCGCTTAAGCCCAACTCGCGAAATAGCCATGAGGGGAAAAGTGGAGAGATCCAGATTTACTGCCACTAGTACTCAGTAGTGCTCTTGGTTACAATCCACCTGTCAACACAGAGCATCAAGACAAAGAGGCAATGAGTCAATGACAGATTTCCCAGAGGCTGTACCAGGAAACATCCCCCGGACTCCGCAACATGAGGGCGAAAAACATACCAGGGCCCGGCTGACCTGGTGGAGACGTAATTATTTACGATTACCCTTCCTCGGGAATGTTGCTAGCGTTTGCGACCTTTCTAGACCACCGTCGTTCCATGGATCTGGGTTGATGCTCCATGTCCGTGCGTGACTGGCGAGGCTGTTCTCAATCCACGACACTTTTCACTTTCAGTTATGATTTTCTATTATTATATGCAGAATCGTCAGGTACAACAACTGATCGACACGGCATTGTCCTGTCCTGGATGATAATCCCATTAACACACTCACAATTAAATCGATTGACCCGCAGAGACTTCCGATCCTTAGATTACAAAGCTCTCGCCGTCACACATTCAATTTCGACAAAAAAAATTCTTTCGTGGTAGTTCGCTTGTCGTCTATCCAAATCAGCCACTTGGTCCTATAGGCACAGGGCACTCATATACATCACACAGCGGCCCAATTGCCCCACATATGAGTAATGCAATACATAACACTCTCGCTAGATGTTTTTATTCAAGGGTTACCTTGTATGCAGTGTGCACAGCCAGCCAGCCAGTTCTATCGTGTCAAGCCCATCGGGGTTTTTCTTGATTTCAATAGCCACCCGTCGGCCCGCCGGATGTAGCCTTTTTGCATCCGCATGATTTTTCTGGCAGAAACGGTCGCTCTAGCATGCGGGTCGCAAAGCCCTTTTTAAGGTCAAGGATAATATGCCATGGCGTGTGTACCAACTTCCACAACGATCCTATGAGGCCATAAAGCTTTTAAAAAAATGCTATCTATGAGACACTGTTTATTGGTTTACCTAGTTCTAACGGGTTTCACGATGGTCACGATAGAGTTTTACAGACACCTAATAGGTACATCGAATTTCGCCCTCGACCAAAGCGATCAATGCAAACCAAACAAACAACCCCTTCTCAACGCCCATCAACTCACCCCTTAAAGTGGCAACAGACAAGAACAAACTACGGAGTAACTAATACAATAATATACAGTATCAGCTTCTCAATTATATCTCGGATTTCTCAAATTCCAATAGGGGAACATGAGGCAACGGCTTGCGCTGTGTTTCAGGGACCTGCAACTATTGACTGATAGTTCTTTCAGGTGTTCGAATTTCTTCGACATGTGAGACTGACCTTGTCTCATGCTAAAACATGGAAAACCCCCTGTTCTCCATGTCAGATGCAACCTGCAAAACACCACTAGCTATCCCTAGGTAGGGGTTGGCCAATATTTACGCCTAGTTGGACGCTGTTTAGAGTGCAAGAATGATATCAAACTAATGCACAGCCCCGGGGTTCTCTTCACGCTCCCCACAATATTGATAACTACGGAGGAACCGAGAAAAAGTAAATCCTCTGTTAGAAGTATAAACCGCGAACTATGTAGATATGCGCCTCATCTGTGCTGACGAGAGGCTATTGCTTAAAAGGGGATCTCATTGTTTTTGCTCTCTAGATAATGCTACACGAACGTAATAGCTGCAACCACTTGGTAATTCTTCTAGCTTTACCCCATTTTTTTTTATTTTTTATTTTTTTTTTTTTGGTTCCTTTTGGTTTTTGAGTTTCTGTTACAGTTATTGAGACGTCTATGTTGGTTACTTGTACGTACAAACTTTCCCTGAGTGACTGCCTACCCCGTAAACAGTGCATGACATGACACATTCCAAACCCCTGACTACTACATATATAGTTGCATCGAAAAGCAATAATCCCCACAACACGCTTCCACCCTAGTTCCCACCCCGATTAACCTCACACGAACCACAATAGTATACACCGCTGTAGTCCCAAGGACAGCACGAGTGAAACACCAGGAAACACAATGATACGTAGTTTTCGCCTAGATCCCAAGCCCCCTTTGTATTATGTATGGACATTCGTCTCGGATATACAAGAACATAATCATAAACTAGTACTCAATGCAGAGCTGACAAGCGTTCCACATATGCAATACCAACGAGCATCAAAGGGGAAATTAATCGAAATGTAAGGTCCTCGAACGGTGGGGAAGGGGGCCTTGAGGTGGACACCTTCGAACGATATAGTTCTTCTCGAATCCCAGCTTGAAGGAGATCGTCCCAAAACGGTTTATTTCTAAATACAGCAACAAGCTGAGCCTTGGCCATATGTAAAATGGCTTCTTATGCGAAATGGATCTATTTAATATATTGGATAAGACCCTTACTATTCAGTAATCTGGGTGTATTCTGTGCAATAAGTCTATGACAATAGTAGTCGATGGGTCTCATGACGGGGCCCGCCGTTTTTAGGGGTTTACATGCAAGGGCGCCCTGAGTAGTACGTAAGTAGTAGTCAAATGTCCTTTTGACTACCCACTGTCCACCTATTTGACGAATTTCACGTGAGGTACAATGAGTGTTCAGGAGTATGGACTAAGGTAATTCCATCGATCATCGTTTTCGTGGCATCGCAACGAAAATTTATCCCCAGAAACAAGAGCAACGATGTCTCGTGATACGTATATTATATATCGAGCAAAACAAAATCATCCTCCCCAAGCCCCACGTCGATAAGGACTGTGAACAGATGTCAGAAAGAGATAGAAGGCTTCACCCGTTGTTCAGATCCATATCGTAATGAGCAGCAACGGCGCCGGAGCCCCTAAAATACCAGAATCTGCAATATTGAATGCTTGTAATCAAAACTCAATCGGAGATCATAAAGCATATACCCCAGATCTTCTCGGAAGACAACTTGCTCAAAAATGCAGTCACACATCCATCGCGATTGAGGGCCGCGAATCCAGAGGGAAGAAGATACGATTGCCTCTAAATGTACTATTGACCTTATCGAGCTGATATACCAAGGCAGGTAGGCGTTGAAACTGCTTTATCCTACGAAAACAGAGGATTGCCATCGGGGCGATTCGGGGGTTTAACTGCAGTCTTGCGACTGCCAAACCGTCTCGACAATGGGACAGATGCGCTCCACACTGGTAACCGTGGATGGGGTCATCGTAGCTAGCGCTCTCAGGACCAAAGCTCGCCACCAGACCAGCTCCCTAGTGACTGGACCCTGCTAACTCTCCCATCTGCTCTATTCAGCTCGAAGACAGCGCCCTAATCCATACGATATCAACCATTCAAATCTAGAACTGTAAGTAGAGGTACCCCGTGAAAACATTTGACATAATAGATAACCGGTAGCCTTCTAAGTAGAAGCAGATCTGGAACAGATTGAAGTAACTTATGGTGCAGCTATCACAAGGCTCCAGCCACATATGTCTGTAAAGGCTAGTCAATATAATCTATCGACGCGCATCAATATCCATATTAGTATAGATAGTATATGCTAGGATTATTGGAGAGATATATCTAGCTGGGGCATGAAAGCTGGTAGTTTCTATTTGCAATAATCCCAGTAACCCAAACCCGGAGTGTCTGACATCCTACCAAAAGAAGAGCGTGCGTAAGTTCCATACAGGAACTGTATCCTGGGTATAAGGGTCGTGTCTCTTTAGAGTGAACGTAAGTCGTACAGATCACATATATAAGGCATCTAGAAGGGGAAACATGTCTTATGAGCATGCGTAAGTAATTGAATGCTCGTGATATTGTGTTCCGGGTAGCGAACTTGTGTCATGTTGATACGAAAAATATCTAAATCTTTCATGTTCATCACCCTCTTCTCTATCATAATTAGCGCTTCCAGGAGTGACTCCTTACCTAGCCATTTCTATAACTATATCATATCTAATCCCTAATCATATCGAGGAGACATCGAATAAATGTTTGAGAGCGGACGTGGACGATTTGCTCGGGAGCGACTGAATTCATGCTGGGAGGTTCTGATAAGAAATGAATGCATCAGAATCATGAAAGACGGCAATATTGAAGACCTGAGCGCGCTGAGTACCTAATTAGCCCGATACGACTTTGAGGACGCTTACATGGGTCCAAAGCCGCCCGTTTTCTTCAATCCTCTGTATGTCAAAGAGCCCAAGAAGAGACTGATCGACCCATCTCTAGAAGAAGAGCATGGTTCTTTTGCGGAGTACGGCCCGACTAAGCTTGGTTCTCTGCATTGGCACACAATACTGCACAGGGCATATTTGTTCCTACGTACAGACACAGGCAGGCCAATTTTACACGACCAAGGGTCCTATTCCAAGGCTATTTGTCGTCTGTGGACTTCCTGAAGACACAGAAAATTAAGTCAGTGGCCAAGCTCCCAGCAGAACGTTTGCTTACAACACTTAACACTATTTGTGATGTTAGCTTTCCTAGCACTTTCATCCTGGGGTCAGCGTATAGAGCGCAACCGTAAAGGGTTATCATTAGGGTGCATATCCTCATGTCATTACGCAAGTATATCAACCTACCATTAAACAGGGAGTCTCTATCTTATTCAGAGAGATATATGCACTGCTTCTACTATGCAAAATTGCGTGAACCAACTGAAAGTTGAAGCGGAGAATGAACTGGAGGCTCTTCATGTTAATCGGAGAACGCCCAAAAATAACATCTTCAGTTTCTGGAGTAGGTACACTTCCCTGTCTTGATACTTTCCTATGTGGTCCCTTACCCTGGATGTTCATTCTATACTTGCATATATTAGGAGCGAGTTCCAATACAACAGTCGAGCTTCTATAGTTCTGAGAAGAGATCAATGGTGCCGGCCGTCTATTGTGGGCTATAACTTTCTCGAAGTCGCTACCTGTTGTTAAACCTTCGGAAAATAACAGATCATCTGACGTGTTGAATGTTTTCATGTATCAGTCGGTGAACTATATGTTCAGCTGCAGAATATTCAATGTTGTGTTTTCGGGGATGGAAGCATGTCACTCACGGTAGAGTGATCTTCAACAGAAATAAGGCGCTCTGTAAAGGTTCTTCAAGCGGTGGCTCCTCGCCTTTAGCTTTGAAACAGGGTTAGTTCAGAGATAAGTACATAGAGACGAACCTGGATCAAAGGAACTATATTCCGTTGTAATGATCAGGGGCTTCGAATCGCTTTTTCTTTGTTAAATTGTGACTCAGACAGTTGAAGCTCATTAATTCATTCTCGAGGTCTCGATAAATCGCAGCTGTGTCAAAGCACGTATATATAGTCACTCGGATGTGGAAATTCACCATTGGCAACGTCAAGCTAGTCAAAGCTCTAACCGTTTGGTGAAGGAAACATAGGTGGTTCAAAACAGAAGCTCGCCTTGGTTTTATCGGTATATATAGCTATTAGACTCGAGGGAAAGGGTATCATATCATCTCATAACTGTAGCCGTGACCCCTTTGATCCGGTACCCCTACTTGAATAGACTAAATACTATGATTATCTTCTCATTAGAAGCTCATTGGCAATTTACTTACTCGTATTGGTTCATCTCTGTTCAGTAGTATGATTCGATCACACCGACATAGCCCAGTAGTGTCCCGCGGCGTAGTAATTGTTGATTTGATCTCAAGAATAGTCAGTGTCAGTGATCCATCTTTAACACATATATAAGCCAGACCATTACCTGTGAAACAAAAGGAATAACTGTATATATCCCAGGCCCGTCCCTGCCACCCATCCAAGGCCCCCGGCGTTGTAGTTGGTAGCTAGAGTAGTAAGATAGCCCGGACCCCTCCCATCCTACCCAGCCGAGATCTGGATTATGAGGATATACATACCTGCTATTGTCCCTGACCTATCCCTATCACCCAACCTAGGTTGGGTCGATAGTCATAATCGCGACAATTGATAGAATCGGTTTAGTAAATGGTCGATCGCCACGATGAGATGCGAGCTTGTCGTCGGAGACTCGGTTGCCAATTACACCTGACAACCAGGGCCGCATGCACAATTCAGGGTCTCGAGAAGAGGGATTTGATGTCGCGGATTCTTCTTCAGGATCGGGGGCACGGAGGAGAGCGTCAAGTTTGCGGGCCCTCTTCAGGGCTTGGGATCAGCTCCTGCTTGTCTTCTTGGACGCTCTCAAGAGGCAGTGGCGCGGGCAGGGGCTTCGGTGGAGGCGTTGTCGTGAACCTGGTCCAGCCTATTGTGGAGAATGTTAGACCGAGTTCATCGTTGGTGGAGTGTCGATAGCTCTTCCAAAGACTGAGATCCTTGGGCAGCTTAGAGCGAGGTGCCCGCCCAGCATTTGCCTGGTCCATGCTCTTATCGTCAGGGAAACAAAAATGACGACGTTGACGAATGATGATGGCGATTGGGGGAAGGAAGGAGAAGACCTAAAAAGGGAAACGGTCACGAGTGTTTCCATGGGGATTACCCAACAGGAAGGATGGCATAGACACTGAGGCTACTCTCGGCGTATGGCTCATACATCGGTACTACTTGATATCAGCCCTACTCGGCATATCGAAGTGGAAATATGTATTTTAAGGTACTACTACTAGCCATGGAATGTATGCAAGTGTGGAATCTAACTAAATCAAAGTATAGTTGTAGACAGGACAATATCAAGTTGTTATAGTGCTACTACTAGGCCGAGTACTGGGTTCTATATAGAAAGAAGCTTCGGTCAAGCTTTCCCATCTTACAGCCTCCCCTTGGTAATGCTCAGCGAAGTTACCCTCTCAGCACCTCCCTTATGGCAGTTCAAGTAAACAATACCTTGGAAAGTGGTTGCAGTTGCAGTTGCCATTCGGTAGCAACACGCACTCTCTCCCTCTCCCTCCTCCCCCAGCCCATTTCTCTTTTCCTTCTTCCTCTCTTCCTCTTCTTCTCTTTTTCTTCTCTCCAACACCTCATGGTCGTTTGATGCTAGTATCCTGCTATTTGCACTATACGCTTGTCATTCACCTTTGGTGTTTTACTTACGCTTAGCGGCGTCTTTTTTTGATCCCCCATTTTCCTCCATTTTTCCGCCTCTCCCCTACTACCTTTTTTCCCGTTTTTTGACCAGGTTGACAGATGGCTCGCCTCTGCATTCCTGGGTTTATCTTTCGCCGCGACAGGCCCTCCGCACGGTTCACGACACAACCAGCCTTTTGTTCATTCCCTCGAAGTGTCAGGTACCGTGCCAACCCTCCTGTCTCGCCACGCTCCTTTTTGCCGGTCTCCTCGAAGCCCGGCGTCCACTCCTTTTGCACCTCGTCGACCTCGTCGACCGGTGACCGTTCCTTTTCTCAGATGAGCCAGGGTTCTCATCTCCCGGTTCGCTCGGTAAGAGCACCAGCCATTCCTTCTACTGCTGCCCCAGCTCGCACTGGGGTGGTGGCTGCGCTAAAGGCCCTTTCTTCCCACCTCGCGGAAAGAAGGGCGACTCGACAGGCCCGACTCCGACCCTGGGCTCAGCCCAGCTCGACCAGTCGCAAACCGTCCCCCGGACACCCGTCGATCGCCCACCGCAAGCCAGCGCCCACCAAGCCCGCCATCCGCAAGCCGACCAAGCCGGTCAATCCAGCGGGAAACCAGATTAACCGTGCTCAAAGAGCGATTGCTCGGATCGAGCATGCCCTTACCAAGCTTGTTCCTACAAGCCGTAAGGTCAAGCCTGTGAAGAGCGTTCGTTTCGGCGAGACCACGGTGATCCCTGTCTCTCGCTGGATTGTCCGGTCCGAACACTCCTTTCACTTTCCGTCCTGGTTCGGTCACCTCCAAGGCTGGAGGGTAGTCCCTCTTTCAGAACCCGATTGCGACGGCGAAACCGAGAAGTACATCACGACGTGGGGCTCAGACAGGTACGACATGCTCACCAGCCACGTCGATTTCATGGTGTTCCCTCCTGTTGGAATCCCCTGTGGCCGGCAAGGGTGCGCCTGGGATACTATGCGGAGCATTAAGCTCCAGCATCCCAGGTGGACCGAAGCCATGGTTATCAGGGGTTTCAACATCTGGCGAGAGAAACAGAGGCAGCGTGGAAGGTTTTACTTGTAAGCCTTCCGTTCCTAACCCAAGTCTTTCTTTAATTGTCTCTTTCTCTCCCTCACGTTCCTTACCACGGTCCTTACCACGCCCCTTCCCACGTTCATTACCACGCACCTTCCCACGCACCTTCCCACGTTCCTTATCCCAGAGCATGTCATCCACTCTTTCGTCTTTTTCCTTTGTTTCCATTGATTGGCTGGCTCTGGTCTTCCCTGAAGACCATCCAGGTGCTGCTAATGATTCACAGTTGCTGGTGTAATGTCCTGCTGTGATATTGGTGGCGCAATTGCATACCCCAATAGGTACGTATGATACCTTCTGTCTCTGGGTATTAGAGGCTAACAAAAGCAGAGGACGTCCTAGGTTTAAGGGTTCCCTATTAACAGGGGTAATGACGCACACCCGTACGCGGGGCTTAAGTCGTACACCTTTGCCAGGAGCACCAGCCACTCCCGACGAACGATGCCGACGCCGACGCCGACGGACCGACTAGATGGAGGGACTCCAACCGATAATACAAAGGCTTGGTAATGTAATGAAGAAAAGATAAGTACCGCCGTCTTCACTCAGTCTTGGCTCTGACTAACCGCGTGTCGTTTCAGATGTGCCGTGTGTCTTTGCCGAAGACACAGGGTTCATAGAAGAGTATGAACAACAAAAAGATAAGTACCGTCATCCCCCTCCGCACTGGCTCCGACTAACCGCATGTTGTTTCAGGTGTGCCCCGTGTCTTCGTCAAAGTCACGGGGTTGGGTGGATTAGGTGGAAAGAGTTGGGTTATGGTGGGAAGAGTTGGATAAGGTGGGTGGAGTGGTAGCGGTGGTCCGTGCCTTATGGAGTAAGTCAGCCCTACTAATCTTAACTCTTAACTTTATCAGCTGACGGGAAGACACAGCGGACTACCAACGGATGGAACGGGAGGTGGACTTGGGGACGGGGAGTTGGGATTAGGGTTGTGGATTGGGTGGATGGGGGGTTTGACTGTTCAATCTTCGGATTGAGCAGGGTTTTCCTTTGTTTTTCTTATGTTTTTCTTTTGTTTTTTCTTTGTTTTCTTGTCTGCATCAGCAGCATTACATCTTCTTGTCATGTAATACACTCTGACACTTAGGAGCGGGTGGGTGGGCCAATTCACGTTTTTTGCTTTTTTCTTTTTTTTCTCTTTCTTACTTTCGTAGTTTTGAGCACGTAGATCCTGGTAAGACAAATCCAAAGGGTTTTATATCTATGGCCTGACAATAGATTTAGCCCGAGTTGGAAAAGACTATATCTCTCTATAACCACCGAGCACACAACATACTAAGAGGAACACTGAACATGAAACAGTAAAAGAGGAAAGGTACTTTGTTCAAGCCATCAACGAATTCCATAAATCCGAAGCCTTCTCCCCCTTCAACCCACGATTACTAACTTGCCCCGCCGCCGAATAACATCGATCAACCACCGCCTGCGAAGCATTGCACGGACTCCGAAGCCGATTACAAACGAAAACCATCAAGGTATTAATAGTCGTCGACGACTTATGCGGGAAATCATCCTGATTATTCGTAATCCACGAATACTCCGTCCGTCCATCGAGTCCATCCGCCCACCGGATAGTCGGATCTGAGCACGTCCCGTAGTCAGGGCCATCCCCACTGTCTGCACCGTTTGTCGGACTGGAGGTCGCAGTAGCTGTAGCTTTGGTAGTTGTGGGAGTCTCGGCATCTGTGACAGTAATTGTGATGGTTTCGGTATCTGTTACTACCTGGTTGCTGGTGGTAGCGTCGGTTACAGTTGAAGTAAACGCTTCAGTTATAGTTGAAGTTACAGCAGGGCCATCAGTTGTAATGGTTACTGTGTTTGTGGGACCGGCAATGGTGGTGGTTGGACTATACATACAATATGGGTGTCAGTCTCGATGAATTTCCCTCTCTCCCAGCCTCCTGGCTGTACATATACTTCGACTGAACTTACCCAGGAAGATGATCGGTGGATATAGCTGTCACTGTCACTGTCACCGTCTCCGGAGTGCATATCTCGTCATTTTTGTTGTTGTTGTTGTTGTCGTCGTCGTCGTCGTCGTCGTCATCATTTCCCCAGCTAGGACCATCAGATTGATCATGTCCTCTGGAGTCAGTATCGGGTCCACAAGCCCCAAATCTGCAAAGAGACCCATCCTCCGATGGAGCGGGACGACCCACTGCTCCCGGTACGATCTGGAGAAGAAGGGGAAGAGTAAGAAGAATGGTAGTAGCCTGGCCGACCATTTTGTAGGAATAGTGAAGGTAGGTAAGATATTAGTATGTATGGTACATAATACGAGAGATCTGAGACAAGATATGATATTGGATGGGTGTGATTGAATGATCTTCTCGAGTATTATGCTACATGGATCAGGGCTTTATATAGTTTTCTAAACCGAGTGGGGTTGAATTGGTGACTGGTTAAATTGCATTGATGGTCTACTAGGTAGAGGAGAGATGGTACTGTAAGAGGAAAAGGATTATACGCTTTCAGGATTTACTTCCTGGGATGACTGTTGTGGCATTTTCCGGACTGGGAATGGGACTTTTGGTGAATCTGAACTGACATTATGACTTAGCTAAGTTCAGTGTCATCCCTTTTGGTTGTTAAGTCCTAGGAGTGTCGGTATCGTAGGTAGCGTAAAGGTAACTCACTTGGCAGGGGTGTATGTTTTCATATGACAGGGGAAGCATCCACTGTTGACAGGTGTACTGGTACTCCGAATAAGCATTATGCTTTCCAGGAGGCGTGAACGGACCCAGTGGAATGGCTGGGTCTCCCGGAATAATTAATTTAATCTCTGGTTTCGGAATCAATTCCATTGTTGCTGGTTGGGTTGGGTAAAAACAGGGCTGATAGCGCCCCGCCCCACTCCACATTCTTGAGGTATACTTGGACGGTTGCGGACGATTTCTGTCATGAGGTACTCCGTATAGGACTACGATTGTGCAAAACAGTGATGATTGTGCTGTTGAATGTAAACCAGCCTGCTTTGTGTATTGGCAAGTGTTCGGTCGCACTTAAGTCTGGAGTGTTGCTCTTCTCTTATTAGGTATCAATAGACTTTAGTACCACAGTAGACTGTACGAACCGTATCACTTCGCCCATTCTTGACCCGAGTAGGAATCGAACACCGGTAGCTGTTGACAGAAGAGTTATGCTACATGACAGCAATGTCATAACCGCATGTAGTCAAAGGCTCAGCAAGTATATCCATAGTACTCTTTCTCTCTGACGGGCTAACCTTCATCAGAGCCCATAAGAATGCTCTAAGGTCACTTCGGAACTTTTCATCCAACCCGTACAAGAACGCTCCAATTCCGACGATAAGCGGTCTAGTGGAGCTCACCTTCCCTGTGTCATCGAGTATTTCCTGCACCAACACTTTTTCCCCTTTAGAAACGAGTGATCTTGGCACCTGACCGAGAGATCAAGTACCCAACGCAATGTCAAACTCGACAAAGTTTGCACCGTCTTCAAGGTAATCCCACCTGGGAGGCTGAGTGTCGAAGGATCAGTTACCGCTAAATCTGCGATGCTTTTGGGCAGGTATAACATACAGACGAGCCACTCGTCCTCGATTTGAATTAACATTCAGGTTGTTATGTAAATTGTGTGAGAACTGCAGTAACAACAGCACTGTATTATATGCAGCCCTTACTAGGGTGGATTATACCTAGATCGCGGGCATAATCAAGTGCCATAAAAAGCTGAACAATGGACCGCCGCATGATCGAGGTTGCAATCAAATGCTCACGGTCTTTGTACCAAATCTGCATGAAATCTCGCCTATGACAGAGAGTATAAGACATCCAGGTCGTCTATTTGAACTTTCGTGCTTGAACCAGTCCAGCAATGTTGAGACGTAGGCATAATTGGATTGCTCGGTATCTGCTCTTAGGATTTCGAGGAATTTAAATATATCATCCCTTAACACAAGACCGTTAGCAAGGTATTCGGGAGATGATGAGTTAATTGTAGAAGGATAGAAAGGGCGCTTTTACTGCTGACTGCGCACAAGTCACATTGTCAAATCACGTCCAAGTCTTTTTTTCCCTTGGGGTACTACACATTTACCGTTGTAAACCTCCCGGAGATGAACAGGGCGAAAGCTATTAGAACAATAACTCCAGCCGTTTGAAAAGAGTAATAGGGATTCCAATGAATCATCTGTGGACTTGTTAGGTATTCAATAATGGGGAAACACCCCACTTACGACAATAAATGAATTGAGATAGAGAAGTGGATGTTGGAAAGCCGAAGCGCCAGCCCTGTCGAGAGGTGACCACAATTTGACTCCTTTGAATAGTAAATTGTGTGTCGATTAATCGCCCTTCGTTGTTTCTGCTGCAGTCACCGTTCTGTAGCAGGCAATTAAACCGTCTTGTCAACTCCACAGCCAGCTATAATACAGTGTATGGAGAGCACGCATCGAGCTGGTCCCTTAAGTGAGCCCACCGAAAACTACTGCTGGTGGAAAATAGTACGTGGTTGAGAAGAACCCTTACTCGGAGTTTCCAGACTTGATCTGAAACAGGGAGATATAGATGCGAAAATGTTGACCAGAGTAGATTATAAAGAAGGAAGACCAAGTTACAAAGATGAAACGATTCTCGCGGCCGTATAACCCAGACAACAGTAGAACGCCCGAAAACACCGGCCGATGTCAAGATAACATATGCAGAGGTAATGGAGTTGTGTACATTAAGTACCGGAAACACAGAATAATCGGGATCCATGAGAATCAACACAGATAATATACCAACATGCTAGCAGCCAAGAGTCTATAAGTAGAAGAACAAGTCGTGACCCGAAGATGCGCGCACTAAAGGAGATCGGCAGACAAAAAGTAGTGGGGGTATGTGACGTCAACTGGAGAGACAATCAATCGTTGATACTTAGAAGCCACAAATGACATCATCCTATCGAATAACAGTCGCTAAACCGTGCGTATAAGAGGGGAGAGAGTTGAATGGTTCGACACTCAAGAGTTACGGTGGCGTTGGGGTCTGTCGAATTTCCGGCTGATCGGGGCGACGCTTCTCGTGAGACCGCATATACATCGCATCCGATTGAGGGTCCGTCCCCGTAGATGCGCCGAACGGACGAGGCACCTCTGTTTGAGACGTTATCTGCTGCTGTTGCTGTTGTTGAGCAACAATCTCCCGTGCATAAAATTCGACAAGCATGGTTCCATATGATTCCAATTCTTCAACTGGTATTGAGAGTCGAAAATCGTTTAGTAGTAAGAATTGAAGCTCGAGGTGGTTCAGCTCAACCAGCGGAAGACCTCCCACCTAGAATAAATTAGCTCTGGTAGGAAAGGGACCTCAGGAAGACAACAAAATACCTTCGCATATCGAGAATTAGTGTAGAAAACATCGGAAAAGAATTTACTGGCACAGGTCACGCCCGCGATGACCAGCCGGTGAATGTTAAAACTATCGACAACAAAAAATTGGGAAAGATAGTCATCTTCTTGGGGTTGCAAAGACGGTGATATAGAAGATGGACTTGTCGGGTCCTGCGCTCTCATTCCAGCAGAAGAAGGGGGAGTCACCATGGGCGAATCGTGCGCAGGTTTCACTGCCGACGCCTGAGACCCTGGCCGAGAGGCGGAGTCCGCTCGGACATGTCCCCAGCGCCGCTGGAGACGCTCCAATTGGCCTTTATTCACTAGTTCGGTCATGCGATCAAAGTACACTAGTAGGCTTAGGAAGACCTCATAAGTAGTTGGACAGTACTTATGAATGCGAGTCAGATAGCTGAGAATGCTGATGCTCGGTACATTCTTGCCATGAAATGCAAGCACACTCGTGGCTTGCGGGCTAAGGCTTGCTGTGCCATCAGGGGGCGGGATGTGTCGATGAATCTGCTCATGGTGCGTGTCATTGGTCGTGGTTATTTTCGTAAGAAGTCCAGCGACCATTTCAATAATATCGGTGACTGGCATAGAGCTAATCTCATACTGGCGCTCCTGGTACCACTGCCCGGGCATTCGATCCCTCTGCGACTGGGCCAAGAACTCTTCGCTGGCAAAGCTCTGGATATGAGACAGATCACGGACCTTGATACGGCTCGGGGAGTTCGCTTCTGACCCACCCAGTGACCGCAGAGACTGGTGTGTCGGCTTCAGCCGAGGTGAAGCGGGAGATGAGTGACTCTCCCGGTGAGAACCGGTGATCGGCGCAGCAGCAGTCTGGTTGGTACTCACATGTTGGGAGCGATGGAGCGCGGGGTAAGTGGAAGTGTCAGGATAAGGCACATGGGTGGAACTCATTGAGGGAGGCTGGGTGTGTGTCGATCCCGGCGTGGCTGAAGATTCTCGTGTGGACAGTTGAGATGGTGTGTGAGATGACCGGTTGATATAGGCAGGCACATCATGCGAAGAGTGGGAGTGCAGACGAGCAGAGCCGGCGGCGGATGTTGATGGCGGGGCTGTGGAGGAAGTGGGGGTGGTACTGGTCGACGTGGACCTGGAACTGCCGGTGTCCAAGTGAGATGATGGGTGAGAAGTTTGATGGGATGAAGGTCGATAGACGGATTCCGAGGGAGTGATGGCGCCTCCCAGCATGGTGTAGGAGCTGTCAACGTGATCCGACCGCGGATGGTTGAGGAGGACTGATCCCATGTCAAGGCGTCTGGGCGACGGCTAAAACACGCGGTGGTCTATGCTAAAAGCCAAGGGCCGAGAAGCTGCAGAAGTCAGCGACAGAGCCCGTTGGAGCGACATTATGAGGTGAGGGGTCATTGAGACAAACAGATCGGACAAGGGGAATCATTCAGACTCAAGATGTATGGTTGATTTAATAGGGGGAAAAAAAATGAAATGGATGAACAAGCAATAAGAAACGCAGAAACCAAGTTATTGTACGGAGTACAGGAGAAAGAAAGGCCGGGTGAGGGATCAGATACACTTAATTGATGGGTCTCTTTTGACTATCGAAGACGCAATGAATTGAGCCTAGATCAATATCAGGTGAGAGCGCACTTAGTGAACCCAACCCAGGCTGGCAGCGGGAAGGGAATCACAGCCGATAACCAAAGACAGGGAACTCCATTGCGCTCGATCAATGAGAGAGGGGGGGATAAACTCCGATTTGAATTGAATTGGAAGCAAATTAAAAAGAGCCCCCAAAACAACGGGTGGAGGAGCAGCTGGGGAAAGAGAGGGGGGGGGTAAGGGTAAGTGGTCGAGGGAGAGCATGCGTGTGGCGAAAGGAAGAGGTGATCAAGTCCAGAATGAGAGGATCCAGAGGTGCAATCGATCAGTGACTTCAAAGGGCCCACCGGGCAAGCAGCACTCGACCACAACCACTCATGCAAGTTTTATTTAGTCCCTGAACTTGCTTCAAAATTTAAAAATAACCACTGACCTTTCAGCGTCGTCATTCCTACTGCAAAGACAGATAATATAAAAACATACTCTTTATGCTATTCTTTAAGAATAGTCTCCGACCACCGATCTCATCAAATCTAGGTACGTATCACCTGGAATGGAGAAGGTGGACCCTTTCTCAGCGGATAGTCGACCCTTACAACAGAGTCTAAGAGAGTAGTCAGAATTCAATGCTAGCCAGGAGGTAACTATTACTTACTACTATGTACTTATACATACTTATAACGGCCCGGATCCTGATCGTCGACTGGATAGTGTCGACGCATAGACCAATGACGAGTCTCCGGACGCGCAGGTGTGTGGATGAGCGAAGAACGATTGGCGGTGGTTTTGTGTCATAGTGCTCGACTGCTTGAATTCTATTCCTCCTATTGCTCCAACCCAATTAGTTATTGATATCATTTATGGATTGACCCTCTTCTCCGGTTTGACCGCCCGACATTGATGTTTCCACCGAGCCATGTTTTGGGAAAATGCTTCCTTGTTACTTTTTGGATGATGGAAAGATTACTACAACTATTCAGAAAAAATAAAATAATTAATTAATTTATTAAAAGGTTTTTTTTTTATTATTTATTAATCGAAAACCTAAATGCAGAGAAGATTTCAGCATATATTACTGCAAGAGAAACCAAGGTCAAAAACCCATAAGTGCTACTGTTCATTGGCAAGAGATTACTTGTTCTCTCGATTTGATATTTGTGGAGTTCCTTCTAATGCCCTCACACAAGATCACAATGGTTCCTCTATCATGCTACTCAGACGGGGGGGGTTCACAGCTAATCACAGTCCAATACAAAGAAAAGTCGAACAGATCATCATTCAATACGATTATATCCATCAGTTGGTGGTACCCGGCCCGGTGTAATCCGTGTCAGGTAGGTAGAGATGTCTCTGAGCTCCTTTAGCCGTCAATACTACCAGTCGAATCACACCTCCCGAGCTTCCGTCCCATTTGATAGCCTCTCGCAATGCTCCCCGAACAAAGTTAATGCCTTCTTCTTCTGTCATATTTTCTTTCCAGTTCGCATCACAGTAGCCGTAAATGTAGGTCGAACCAGATCCACCAATGGAATAAGGCTGCTTGTGTAGGGATCCGCCAAGCGGTATCGAGTATACCTGGCCGCCATGTCGGGGATCGTATCCGGCGATGATGATACCAGCACTACAGCCAGTCAGGTTAGCGGTGATTCTTTGCTCCGAGCATAGAGGAGAGCGCCTACGACAGCATATCCTTGTTCTCATAGCACAGCTCCTGAAACAGCGACGCGGCAACCTGGGTGCTGGGGGCCTCATTGTTGGTAATCGAATACATGTTGAGGTGGTAGGAGACAATATCCGCCACGGCTTGCGTATCTGCAGCAGATCCGGATCGACAGCACCAGATGGTATCATGAACCTGCGTCAATTTGTCGGTGACTCGATTGGCAATGTAAGCTCCCGTTGTTGTCCGGCTGTCGGCACCTAATATAACACCATCTTTGAAGTTGATTGCCATACTATTCCTGGTCAACACACCATCTGAAAGCATGTGGCTAGCCGTTTGTACTTACATCGAGGTACCTAGGCTATTTTGAAGAAAAGAAATTAGTTAACATGTCGAGGGGACACCATCATAGGTCGGGGTGACGACATACTTGACCTCGCCGCTCTTCAGGTGGTTCATATCAACATGAATACCATCTATCATAAATTATCAGTCACTGCACTGCTGCATCACTCTTATGTCGATGGGGACCTATCTGACCTTCACCCAGCATGCCTGAGGCGCCGTGACCGACCATATTGGCTGATAGAGAAAGTATAGTGGGACTTCGTGAAAACGTGGAGCGTAGCTCGCGATAAGGCACAACCAACGACTGGTGTACGTTGATGAAAATGGAACGGCGAGCTAATGGAGTATCGAAGTCGTAAGGGCTGATGGAAGGAGGAGGGGATGAGGTGTTAATAGAATGAATATTCCGAAGAGCTCTGACGGAGCTCAAGGCAGGCGAACGCGTTACGTTGGCAGCTGAAGCTGGTTACGCCGGGCGGTGAGTAGAAACAGCAATCCCATTGGTCAGACACACTCTCCCCGCAAGCCTCCTGAACAACTTCCCCCAGCCATTGGTTCCGGTTCGAAGAAACGCCATCATTTACCAGCTCTTGAGCTATTGAACCCCGTTTTCAAAGCTCCTCCCTGAAAGCTTGGGCCCCGGGTTATCTTCCTTGCTATCTCCTTACCTCTTTTAGACTTTCGAACTACCTCGTGTCTCAGTTCTATCGAATACTCAAGACTGCACGTCCACATCTACCCGTACTAACCTGTCCACTATAATGTCCGAGTCTCCGCCGCCCCCACCGTCTTGGAGTATCACCAGCATGGCCAACAGTGCCGCTCAGTACCTAAGGCTGCCTGTTTTGGCATCATCTGGTTTGGCAGTTGTTGCCAGCGGTCTTTTGTATTTTAAACAAAAGTTAGTGCTCTCCAATTTCGTGTGCTCGTTTGGTAGTATAGTGTATCCATAAGGTGCATGAGTTAGAAGTTAACCACGTGTGCAGTGAGTTGATCTATCCTCGCAATGTTCCTACCGATGCGCGCACCAACGTACCGAAGCCCCGACAGTTTGGGGTCAGCAATTACGAAGAGCTCCAGATTCCTACACCGGATGGAGAGTCATTACATGCGCTCTTCCTTCGTCCATCTAGGAAAGGTCTTGCCGGTGATCTTACTGTCTTGATGTTCCATGGAAATGCCGGAAATATTGGTCACCGGATTCCGATTGCGAGGGTCCTACTCGATATACTAGGTTGCAATGTGCTTATGCTGGAGTATCGCGGCTACGGGCTCTCGACCGGCGTCCCCGACGAAGCAGGGCTAAAAATCGATGCGCAAACTGGACTCGACTATATCCGACAACGAGCGGAGACCAGCAACAACAAGGTTGTAGTTTATGGACAGAGTCTAGGAGGAGCGGTCGCGATCAATCTTGTGGCTGAGAACCAAGATAAGGGTGATATTGGAGGCCTGATTCTTGAAAATACTTTTTTGAGTATTCGCAAGCTGATTCCGACGTATGCTCGCTACCATCTACACCACCTCACTCACCTTGTGCTAACGTGCATGTAGGGTTTTCCCTCCCGCCCGATACCTTGCTCGCTTTTGTCACCAGTATTGGACTAGTGAAGAGATTCTGCCTAAAATCACCAAAGTCCCCATCCTCTTCCTTAGCGGATTGAAGGACGAAATTGTCCCGTAAGTTTCCTCATGGGTACAGCCTTAAGGAAACAGAACTGACACAAGACCGTGTATAGTCCGTCAAATATGACTCAGCTCTTTGCTGTTTGCCAATCAGAACGCAAAGTATGGCGCACTCTGCCAAACGGTGCCCACAATGACAGCGTTGCTGAACCAGGCTACTTCGAGCATATTCATTCCTTTATCAAGGAAGAAGTCATCGATCATGACTGATAGATGATTGCCCCTTGCATGAATGACCTACCGTCTTAGGCTGACTTCAGTATGCGGGCTTTTGCTGTTGGCCTCTTCTACTCAACACAATCACATTTCCCCTATATCATCTCCTAATACTTCTTGAGCCTATTACAAAAGAAGGGCCCCGGGGCCTTTTCAACGATTCAAAGGTGGCTGCAGTCAGTGCTGCCCTTGTTGCCGCAATAGATTAACGATTAATTCTTATTCCGCCAAATCCTTTCCTGGCTCGCCTATGCCAGGCCTTGTTCATATTCCAGCTCTGCTTCTATTCGTGGTTTGGTACGTGATGCCCTAGGCATTGACGTTTTGTATTCATACAGGTTATGTTCGGCGAAATTATGCGCTTACGATGTTTTTTTTGTCACTGGATTCTATACGGGCGTTATATCCTATCAGCTTTATTTTTATAGGGCGGTTTAAGTTGCAAGGTTGACTTTCTATCTCACAGCCATAAGGTCCCGTCGATGGTCTCAAGAACGCCCAGCTTACTACTTTTTCGATATACATTGTTTCTAGACCCTGTTACTCTGATTAATAAACTGACCATTTCACTGTGAGCCTAACGTGACCCTCCGTACCTTTCCTTTTCCTTCACTTTCCCGTCAACCTTCCCGTTAGGTGGTTACTCAAGCAACCGGTACGGCACAGTTCACTCCGGTATAGAGCCCCTATTGCTAAATCATGTGTCCGGCACACTTTGCAAAACTAAAAGACCAAAAACCAGAGGAAGCCCCACCCCTTGGCCAAAGGCTCACAAAATGGGGATGACTATAATGAGTATCATGAGCGGTGCCATCTATCGTACATAGTATTGCTGTATTCTAGGTCTATCCCAAAAACAGAACCAATTTTGAAAAGGTTAAAAGTAATACAACGCTAGAATCAAACGAGTAACATAATCTACAACTTCTCCGCCTCCTCCAGCAACGCCTCGATCTTGAAGACGTTGGTATCTCCCTTGGTGAACGAGCGAAGCAGCTCGCCCTTTCGTCCACTGGCCTGGCCACCGAAATCATAGAAGCGCTGAACACAGCTAACCAACCAGGTCGCGTCAGTGGAGGAAATACCCGAGTCTGGCATGATCTGGCCATGCATGAGGACTAGACCCTTCTCATCGGCTAGGTCGAGGTGGTGTGTAATAGTCGTATGGGGCTGGGCGTAGGAGCCATGCAACTGGTACGCGGCGAGTTGGGTGAAGATAACGGTGGAGGTGTGAGAGCTAGCCAAAGGTCCGGAAGTGACTGTTGGAGCGGCCGGATGAAATGCCCACTGAAGGAAGTGGATTTCTGCGCCGGCGTTGGCGGCATCATCTCCCTGCTGCTCGGATTGCTCGGTCTCGGCTTGCGTGCGGGGCAGGGGGAGGACGAATTGGGGGTTTTGGCGAGCGGCCGAGGCAATGCGCTGGTATGTTTCTACCGGGATGACGGCACAGACGGAGTGGGGGTTGCTGGCATGGCGGAGACGCCAGATAGCTTCGATCTCCTTTGGTGGGAGGTCGAGGACTTTCTCGACGTCGATGAAGGAGCTGAGAGGCTTGATTCCCGTGGAGGATTTGCCAGAAGCTTCAGATGCGGCGTTGGCTTGGGGAGAAGGTGGGGGGGGAGGAGTATGAGATGCGGATGTTGTTGGAGAGGGAGTAGGTTTCGAGGGTTCCGGGGTGACAATGGTGGACGCTTTGCGACGGAAGTCATCGATCTTCTCTTTGTATGCGTCCTTCAGTGAGTCGACGGAGCCGTGTCCTTCTCTATTACGGCATGTTAGGCACAGAAAGCAAAGGCAGATCGTAGTTAGAATTGAGTTATCCTGTGGAATACTGACTGTTGAGCTTTCTCATCTAGCTTGTTCCGGTATCTCTCCAACACCAGCTTTGGATCGTGATGCGTGGCGAGGAAGCGGACATCGTGCACCTGCGCCCATCGTCTCTGTTGGACCCGCAGGAAAGGTGTCCTAGTATTCCGGATCAAGGATTGAAAAGTAGAAGGCCTCAGAAATGCCATTTTCCAGTCTGGAAGTATGTTTTGCGATCCGCGAACGGAGAGAAAGGAAAAGTTGCGGAGCACAATAACGGATTTAGCGTACGGAGTATGCAAAAGTATCTTCAATTCTTGGCATTTTTGTTTAACTTTTCGCGCGCAATGCGTCAAAAATGGGCCAGTTTCTAAATGCTTATAACTTAACCATTTCTTGGTTATTTTTAAGCCCTGATTGAAATTATAAAACCGGGTACTATTAAAAGTATAAAAAGTCGACTCATTGGCGCGACGACTTTTGGTGCACACCTCTGTCGATTGCGGTGTACATACTTGCAATTACTATCATAAGCCCCTCTCCAACAGATTGCGCCTATTCAAGTCACACCTACCAAGCACGGTATTCCCAGAACCATAATATAGCCTCTACACCGAATACCACAAAGCTATTCTCCACAGTATTAATACCGTGGTGGGAACACTTTACTCAGGAGGGTAGAGTCCCGTACATCCCCCGGAGGCGTATGATGTTAGCCTAGCGCATAGTCTTCTATATACTAGTACACTAAAACTACGGAGTAGAAGTTGTAGTATATTTCAATCACACATAGATGGTATATACCGTGTAGACCCTAAGTTGCTCTTGAGCATTGTTCAAAAAAGCTGTTCTGTCCGAGCTCTTCGCCGGCACATAGATTCCCTCGAACTACTACTCCTGCACAATATCATGATATACATTGAAGATTGTTATATCTTTTGAGTCTTTACAGAATTTTCAGGCATCATCTAACCCTATACTCCTTGGGATTGATTAGACATTCCCTCTTTACACAACCGCCACCCAAGTCAGTAAACTTGCCCAGATCTGTCGTTATGAGAAGTGAAATAGAGAATGATCAGAGCTATGCATTGAATCTATATGCACAGGCCAATTCAAGGCATTAACCTTCCATGAGCCGGAATTCACCGGACGGCCGGGGAGAAGAGTTCTGGGCTGAAAAATCCAGAAATCGAACTCAATCGGACGATTAGCTGCCGAGGTTCATGCTCGCTTATGAACGTACATACTCCACTAACGATCGTACGGTCCTAAATACCTGGCCCAGAGCGGGTCTTCAGAGCCTTGGAAATTGTTATGTCTTGCCCAACCTATCGGAGTACATAGCTTTTCCATCGCTGATTTGTGGGTTGCCAAGAAGAGCTAGAATTTCTGAACATCCTATCGATCACTTGCCTATGAATGTATTGGAGGATAAATCATAATGTATTTAATTTATTTAAAATTGGTTAAAATGAATGAACTGATTTAACTTTTTCACATATATTATAACTTTACAGAGTTATTCAATGAGGACAGGGATTTGTTTGCTGTTACGTAGAATTAGTTGCACTAAATTAAATTAAACGCCGACTACTCCGTAAGCTCCCTGGTTTTCTCATCCTTATTTACAATAATTTCTTGCTCTAGAGCTTCAGTCCATCAGGAGTTAGAGAAGAACAACGAAATTACATATGGCCATGAAGTCATATGGAGGGATAGGAGAACAATGGATAGTGACTTTTGATAGAAACATAATTTGAATAAATTCTCTAGGTGGAATCATTACTCATGAATATCGCGGCTCCTGTCGGGTCTCATTCAGACTCCGTAGTGATATGCTGTCACCCTTCGCTAGCCCTTGGCCGTGTATAGATGCAGGTTGGCTCTCGTGCAGGGGACTCGCGTCGAGGGGCCACTTGTCCGTCTCCCCAGTGACGTTCTCCCCAAGCCGGGAGAAGCCATCACCTACTTTCGCCTTGACATTGCTAGCGGTGTACCGGTGACCTCGGGCCTTGGAGGAGGAGTGTTTGCTCACCAATCGTCGTGGTAGAATCCGAACGATTAACGGCCAGATAGAAGGGAGACAAGCCGAAATGATAATGATGCCTGCTTCCAGTACGGTCCAGATACCTAGGTCAACAGATGCCCCTGTCCAACAATATTAGTGACGACCAATCCATAGCAACTGAGGGCGCATTTTAAAAACTTACAGGTCGGGTCAGTAAGAGCATTCTCATGGAAGAAGATAGTCATGCGCAAAATGCTTGCGACAGTCCCCCTGGAGGAAAGTTCGTGAGTCGACGGCGGCGGTGGCATAGATACCCAACAAGTACTTACAATCCTCCAAGTAGGAAGACACCCGTCAGTGCGAGTTTCTGTGTCATTCGTGTATGAAGCTTCCAAACAAATGGCATGGGCATGACCAAGATCAAGACATCTGTCAGGATGTTCGGAGGCGAGACATAGCGATAGAATGCCTGTTGGTCAAAGCACGATCCACCTTCAATTGTCTTATCCCATGCATACTGCACAGGGGAACATTGGAATATCGCCGCGAAAAAGACCCCGATCCCGTGGCCAAGGACAATAAAACCAACCGTATAGGCTATCATGCGGAACTTCGGTGTGCTGAAGATGCGGATATAAAAAAGAAGGATCGAAATCTTCGCGGGGGTCACGGTGAAAGGGAAATCGAGAATTTGGTTTGCAACGAGTCCCTGGAATCGGGTTAACGGTCGTATTGACTAGCGCTCTCAGATAATGCCACCTTTTGAAGATTAACGAGTTTCTCGGGAGTCTGCATAACGTATTCGAGATGATAGCCCAGCCCACCAATCTTTAGCACTTCTCACAAGTCAGGGCGTGTTCATAAGATTCGGAATGAAGATACCAGAACGTACAGACTATGTATAACGCTGACTGTCCTAGGCTGGCAATCTATACGAAGGAAGTCTAGTTAGTAACGTAGACGGGATATCATATAGATAGGGAGAGCAACCAAAGAGAGTATAATTAGGTAGTCATCGACTGCGTAGGCGACTCTCTGTAAATAGCGGGCATAGAACCGGGCAATGACCACCATGATTTGGACGACCGCGATGGCAATGGATACAACCATCAGCGAGTCACCACAGTAGGCGACGTCTGCATTGCCCGAAGACTCACTCATTGTTACCGTAAAGACCAATTGGTATCCCTAGCCCTGTTCCGACAATGGAGCATGGCCCAGGTATGCAGCAACGCAGGCAATTGGGCCCTGCTCATGGCGGGATTCTCATAACTTTTAAAGCAGGAGCTCACCAGGTTACCTAATCTGCAATTTCACTGCATAAATTGTTCGGGCCAAGAGTCGAACTGGCGCTCTGGCCATGGATCGCGATGGCGCAGAAGTGGAGCCCGCGATCTCAAGTTTGGCATCGCACGTTTAATCTAATGGACTCCGGAGCTCCACATGGTCGTCGCGTGGGAGATTGGAACAGCAATCAACGTGCATCCCTCCTTAAAAGACCCAGCTTCCGACTGACTCGGGCTGAAACATTTTCAGCCCGGGGGATTTTCCGCCACGGTTGCATACTCGCTTATCTGGGTCTTGGTCGGCGTCATGCGAGACAGCGGCCCTGATTAATATTGTTCCCAGCAAAGAAATAAAATGGCTCTTGCCTAGAAACGTATGTCCTCCGCGTACATACTCCGTATCTCCACAGTTTTCTTGTCGGTGGGTCACCGTGGCATCCGGACTTTTAAGTCTCAAAAGTCAATGTCTCCCTCAGCCATGTCAAATATCTTTGATATTCCTAACCCTCGTAGTTGGTCGTGGAATTTTAAAGTCTTCGCTCCCCTCCTGCCCACTTGAATACCCTAAATTCTTTACAGGAAGTTGATATTTCATAATGGTTTCAGACCAGAACAAGTCAAATAGTCCTTCTCTCGAAGAACAGATTGTGTCTCTCACACAGGCGGTGCAATCGAATAGAGAATCTCTTGATGATGCTACCCGATTTAGGACTCTCAAAGCAGCACGAGGCCTCCTGGACGCTCTCGGTTCTCCACCAGAGACTGTGATGCAAGATGTGGTCCTAGTATGTGACGAAAACATCCATAGAGAAGCATCTCGCCGAACCAGCATCATGTCTGCCCTAATGGTCAACCCGCTAACCCGCCCATGACGTATGATAGAACCCCGTTTTGCTTATGGCCCTTCGCATGGGTGTGCAGCTTGGCGTATTCCAGATAATCCGCGACCACCAAGGGGAGGGGGCAACTACTGAGCAAATCGCGCACCAGTCAGGTGCAAGTATTATCGTTGTCGGTAGGTTTATCTACTTTTCATTCCAACATGCCTGTTGCAATATGCAGTTGCAGTCGTACGGCCTTAAGGCTTGACGGGTCCTACTCTCACGATGTCGATCCTCAGCTTGCCCCGTATTTGATTTGGGACTTCGGATACAGCTCGGTGCACTATTTTTGCAGGGGAATTACATTACTAATGGCATATGTGTACGCAGATCAGATCCTGAAGTTGCTGGCCGCCGCGGGATATGTGTCAGAGGTAGGGGTCCAAGCCTACAAGCCCTCCCCTCTCACCATGGTGATGTCGGATGGAACCCTTGAAGCGACAACTAGAGCATGGTATGCAACTTTCGCCCCGGCACACCAAGTGTGTCAAAGCAGAGGTCACCCATTCTGACGAATTTAGTTTCGATATTGGAAACTATTGCACTACCTATGCCCCAGAGTACTTCCGCAGGAATAACAATCAGTTCCCAACATCCGCAGAAGATACTCCCTTCCAGCTAGCAAAGAGCACTCCCCTCAGTTACTTCGCGTGGTTGGGAGAGAACCCATCCCTAGCTAAGGACTTTCAGCAATGGATGACACTCAAGCAGCAAGCAGCCCCAAATTGGGTGGACTGGTTTGATATTCAAGGAAACCTCCTCGGTGGCTTTCGCAACCAGCCAGATGATGTCTTGCTTGTGGATGTGGGTGGCGGTGAAGGACACTATCTCCACGCATTCAATGACAAATTTCCTGATGCCCCGGGCCGTCGTATTTTGCAAGACTTACCGCAAGTGATTTCTACCATTAACAACACCCCAAAGGGTACTGAGTTGATGGCACATGATTTCTTTACCGTTCAACCAGTGAAAGGTACGAAAATAGATTTTTCTCTTGTTGGCTTGGCAGGAGAATCTGCTTTTTACTTCCTTTATCTTCATCTGCTGTGGCTCTATGTGTACTGACCAATCCATCAGGCGCTCGAGCATACTATATGCATTGGATCCTGCATGACTGGCGAGACGAGCAAGCTCAAAATATCCTCAGCCATATCGTTGATGCCATGGAGCCAGGTTATTCTAAATTAATCATCAATGACCAGGTCATCCCTGATCGGGATTGCGACTTCGCCACCGCTTGTATCAGCATCATGATGATGCTCCAGGTAGGTGCTTTCGAACGCACCGAGAAGCAGTGGCGTGCTCTTCTTACGTCCGTTGGCTTGAAGGATGTCTCCTTCTACCAACCACCGGGCAATGGGGAGGGCATCATTGTTGCTACCAAGGCGTGATCTGTTAATGCATTCTTCTTAATTGTATAGTGGCCCAACAGGGAAAGAGATTATTAGGCTTTTATAGAAGACACTATATGGACTTAGTATATTTTCAAAAGAAAAAGAAAAAATAAAAATAAAAAATAAAAAAAAGAAAAGAAAAGAAAAGAAATAAAGTCCGTACGGATTAAATATTAGAGGAATTGATAGATTATATTTTCATCAAATGGCAAAGTAATAATATAGTTATATCATGAATATAAAAATATTATAATGTAATCGACGTTCAGGTGGCCATCCCGACCGAGCGGCCACCCCAGCAAAACTTTTAAGCGCCTTTTTACTATAATACAATCACTTCTAAGCCTATTTCTATTTAAAGTGTGAGGAATGGGATAACTGTGGAGGGAAATTAGTCTTCATTCTGCCATATCTTTCTTAATTCGTGTGCTTGCGTCTGTCCATGCATATTTCATGTTAGTCAGTTCTGTTTTCAACTGAGAAGGGCCTTTGAATGTTTTCCTAGTTCCTTCTTCGACTCATAGTTCTATTGTGTTTCGAATCATATACCAACCGTTGTCACCAGTGGAAGCGTTGCATCTATGGTAATAATGGCTGTGTATCGGTATTAGTGTGGTGTTAAAGATAATTACGCCATCAAGTAGATCTCCACATTCCTACTGGTTGCTTGGCATACATTATCCAGGTGCTCAATGCAACCTCTATCGGCATGGTTCTTGATATCCACATAATGGCACAGTTTTTACTAGTAACTGGGGATACATCTTGTATAATAACTGGAATAGATATTGATTTCTGCATTGAGTGCTTCCATGACTAAGCAGCACAAGTGAAACGTCGTGTGTTATCTACACGTGGACTGATCTTCGGAACAAAGGATAACCTCATGTAGGGACATCGGAGTACTAAAAACCACAATTCTCTCGCTGACTCTGTTTTGTCACAGTCGCTCCTTTCATCTTACTTTCATTTATACTAATTTACCTCCGATCAATTAAACCAAGACCAATCCTGAATCGAGAAATCTTATCTCAACCGTTGTTGAATTTCCAATCCATTGACGTATCCCCCGATTGACGGTTGCTACCTCACATCAAGCCCCTCATCTCCAACATGGCGAACCGTCATATTACTAGGCGAATACTGCTTGGTGCTGCGGTCTCGATCTTCCTCCTCTTTGTCTTCTTCGTCCGGCCTCAAGGCCCACCAAGCCCCGCGATCCGAGCCCCCGGTCACCTAGAGAAAGCGTCTCATTCTACATTGACAAAGGATGATATGGTCAAAGGCGAGGTGGTGATGCCGAAGCTGGGCAATGAGACGGCTAAGTACGTCACGCACACATTGGTCCAAGGGGTTTTGAATCTTTACTGATTGTATGGGGAATACTAGGGCGGAATTAGGGCGCGCTACGTGGAAGTATTTCCATACCATGCTGGCACGGTATCCAGAGGATCCGACGGAGGAACAACAAGAAACTTTGCGCTCCTTCATTTATTTATTTGCACGATTATATCCATGGTATATACCTTCCGCGTGAGAGTGCATACCGGATGACACTGACCGTAAATCAGTGGCGAATGCGCCTCACATTTCCAAGGTCACTTGAAGAAGTATCCTCCACAAGTATCCTCACGCAACGCCGCTTCAGGATGGGGCTGCTTTATTCACAATGAGGTCAATACTATGCTCAAAAAGCCTATTTTTGACTGCAATAAGATCGGCGACTTTTACGACTGCGGCTGCGCCAAGGACGAAGAAGTCGAAGACGAGAACGATGGGCTCATGAATAGAAGCCATGTTGACTCCAAAGAAAGTGATGACATTGCTACTAGTCAGCGCTTTGAGATATCCAAGGAACCGTGGGTTTCCCCCCTTGCTTCGCCCCACATCTCGCTATTACGTTAGAGGCTCACAACATATACAGAACTACGCGGGGTTGAATTCTATCGTATATCTGTCCAGCTTTTGGTCCCGAAATTATTCCGCAGACACTTTGTTGTAAATGACTTCGATAATGCCTTGCCCACGCAGGTTCGTTGGGAGTATAGTGAGTCAGATAATGCACAGTATATATATACCGTCCGGGTCGCGGACTGAATCCCAAAGATGCACTCTAGCACCCTGTTGAGGAGAGCTCAGGTGGTGCTTGTCGACACAGAGGATGCTTGATTGTAGAAGAACCTTCTACATTCGCTGCGTAACACCCAGCGATCAGACGCACCCTCCAATTGTTGGTCAGCCGCGCCAGTCACAGGTAGGACTCCGATGCAGTCATGCGCGCAAGTGCAGCTCTAGTGTAGCCTTCAACCGGATGAGCCACTATTCTGCCGAAAGCTTCTTTTTTGTTCATGTTACCACACTATTTTCCATTTCTGAGGACATGGATCAGTCTTCTCAGTAACCTCGACCGTCCTACAGCACAAGCACAGTTGAGCGCCTGGAATGGTCAAAGTGCGGGGTCTTGCCGAATACGAGGTCATGAAACTATCCCCAAGAAAAGCGAAACATTAGCTTCCCGTAGAATTTATAGGCATAGTCTGTATTCTTGATCTCATGGGATACAAGGCGCGGAACCTAGAGGCAGTAGATAAAGCTAATTCGACAAGGGCAGCCGTCCTCTAATTCAGAATGGATGGACCCCGACCATAAGAAATAGTATTGTTCTTGCTATTATTATTATCGACAGTGTCTCCAGAAGCCGTGCCCAAGGCCTTACTCTCTGTCAAACTGCATAGCCCCTCCATAAGCGCTACGCTAACTGGCAAGCTGAAAGGCAATACTGGGCGCTGAATGGCTCGTCAGCCTCCATATTGGAATCAGAGCGAGTCTCCTGACAAGTCCACGCTGATTGCTGGATGTACAGGCGCCACACACTCTCTTTTTTGAAGCCGCGATCAACAGATCATCGTATTATGGTGCGTGGAAATCCTGGCTCTCCCTGACCGCAATATATGTCTCTAATCTTAGGATCGTGTTCAGGCCAATCCGAAGCACTATGCATAAGCGCAAGTACAAATAGCCCCCTAGAACTGTGTGGTGTATATACACTGCTGCATTTTGGAATAATCTTAAGTTTTCATCTCTGTTGTTCCTCTCTATCACCACTCGGTATTGATGTCGTTGTTGTGCTACTGTGGGGATATATATGCCTGGTTTCTGAGGCATCAAGGGTTGACCCATTTACATTACTAAACTAGGATTAGCGCCACTCAGTGTTTGGAAGCTTTCCGCTTTTTTTTTTTTTTTTTTTTTAAATGAGCGCGCCAAAAAGATAAAGAGAAACACAGACAAAGATCAACAGAAGGAAAGGCAGCAGAGTGTCGAACTTTTCAGGCGTCGTGTCTTTGATCATAGCGCTGTGCGATCTCTGTATTCCTCTCTATTTCGTCTGTTCCTATTGGAAATAGTTTGCATTCTTCGTGTTGTTATCTTGACAACGAAGGGGTACCCGGTCATTTTTGCTTTAGGCTCATCTTGCGATTCCGCGCGACAATCTCTTTATCAGTTGCAAATAGCTGATCGCGTAACTGATCCTTGTACCTGACCTCACAGCGCTAGACGGTGTGCTTGCCAAGTATTTTTTTATACACTTTCACTTTGTTGCTTGGGTTATAGTACCCACCAGTAACTGTACTGCCATCTCATAAGTGGGTTATATAGCGGGGCTCAAAATGGTGTCGTTCTCATGCGAGGTGAGTTGGACAAAACTCTCATTCGTTCTCTGACGTCTAAATGTTATGAGCGAACCTTAAATGAATGGTGATGGCTGACCTTTGCCTCTGAAATTTAGGCTTGCGGTGATATTCTCACCAAGAAGAAGCTCGATCCTCATCGCAACCAATGTCGCGGCGCAACCTTTACTTGCATTGATTGCATGGTCCACTTCCAGGGAACTAGTTATAGAACACATACGGTATGGATATGTTTTTCTTTTCCTACGAGCCCTACCTATTCGTCCGAGGCTACGCGATCGCCCTCGCCGTCTTGGGCGAAGTATTGGTTCGCAGTGCGATCACTTAGCGGCTTTGCTTTACAGCTTGTCGCAGTGGTATCGGGTAGGCATCAAGAGCGAAGGACTTCTTAATAAATACTACCTATTCAACAACTTACTATTATTGATTGGTGGATGCTAACTTGTCTTAAGTCATGCATGACCGAGGCTCAGAAGTACGAGGGCGCTCTATATAAGCCGAAACAGACGAAGAACCAACGGAATCAAAAAGGCAAGAACGATCCTAAGCAGAACTCCAAGCCTACTACCAATGGTCACCGAGCACCCTACGTCGAGGACGCTCCTGAATCCGACAAGTCCAAGGAGAACGTATCCACGCTACCCACTGCCCCTACTCCCCCAATTACGTCGGGGACTCCTCAGAGAGACGAGTCTAAACAGGTCAATGTATTCGACTTCCTAGTTGCTGAGAAGACGCCAAACGCATCTAAAGTCTCCCTCGACCAGCCCAAAGAGCAGATGCAAATGGTTGATCACGCTCCTTCTGTCTTTGAAGCCAGTAAGGCGTTAACCAACTACGAAGCTGGCGGCGAGGATGAGGATAAGCGGTATGATCTGCCATACGAGGAAAATGGGTATTCTTACGGCTCTGGTCCTATCCCGCCATCGGTGTACCCAAATAAAGCCGCGAACGCTTCCATGGAGTTCATGACCCCGGCCCCGAAGAAGAAGAAGGATCGATCGCGCAAGACTGAGGCGGGCGCCGTTACCAGTGAGAAGAAGCGGAAGCGCCACAATGAAGACCAGGAAATTGAAGACGTCGATACTCCTATGATGGAAGCACCATCTAGCGTCGTGAACCACCCAGGCACGCCCATGCTGAATCACTCCGGGCTAACAGGTGGTTTGAGTCGGATGCTTCGGTCTCCCTCCCTGGAAGCTGAGAATGACCACGCCGATCATCCGCGCCGGCGTTACCAGGACCCTTCATCTCCCATTAAGCGTACTCGCCGTGACGACAAGGATGGCTCTGATGCCGGCTTGGGCATCTCGATGAAGAACCGTGCCGAACGCCTTGTCTCTTCCATGTTTGGAGGCCCTGCGGAAAGCAAGCGTGGCTCATCAGATGATGGTGACGTACGACCTAAGAAGTCGAACCGTGTGGCATCTGATTCGCACAAATCTAAGCGCAAGAGTAGCGCTCAGATGGATGGTCGGCCATCTCAGCGTCTCAAGCAAATCGAATATGCCAACGGTTCCCGCACCGAGTCCCCTCGCGGGGATGACGGCCGCCAGGTCGTGGTCTATGGGCAGCCGAACATTCCTAGTGACCTCCAGCGACAGATGGCTGCTCATTTCTTGTCATTGGTGACCAAGGGTCCCGAAAGCCAGCGAGGATTCTCTGTGAACAAAGTCTTGAAGCGCTTCCATCGTGACTTCACCGACGAATTTGATGACGACCGGGGTCGTGAGCAAGGGCGCAGCCGTGCAGACCACGAGCAGAGAGGTGAAGACGAGAAAGATCTCTGGCGCACATTGCGCATCAAGAGAAATGACCGGGGAGAGATTGTTCTTTTTATGTAATCATGAGGAAGACTAGGTTTGACGGCTGATAAGATTGTTCGTGTTTTGTCTTCATTTGCATAGCGATGTCACTTTAATAGGTTTTGGCTCCGTCCTCCAGCAGCCAAAGCACTTCCTTTCTCTATCTATGTACTTAGTGATGAGAGTGTGATGATGTTTGGCTCTAAAGACCTTTTTGTCTCATTCAAATATATATATATATATATATATATATATAAACATTATAAGGAGTAAAATTTTGTATCTCATCTGGAGGTGCTATACGAATTTCGGTCAAGATGAAGAACACTTTAATGGATTTCAGCATGGAGATGATCACTCGAAGTGACTTCCGAACGAGAGCGGCAAGACTGAGTCACGATTACTCACAATCGACAACCGTACGCTTGGCAGGAACTGGCCTAGCCACATGACTCATGAAGACTGTACATTTTCTACTGCATATGATTGGAGGCTTGAAAGCCAACCAACGGCTAGAGCCGCAGCAGAGCTTCCGCCACTCAAATCTGAAATTCTAAGGAACAATTGCCCCGTCGATCTTTCGATCGCCTTCTTTTTGATTTAATCCTCGTCGCCTCCGGGGGAACAGCCCTGTTTCATTCCTTTGATATCATCAGGCACACCTTCACTCATATTATTAAAGGGAGCGTCCTCGACCATCTGTCTTAGCGCATTTACCCGCTCCAAATAGTTCTTTATCGCAGTGTATGAGCGGGCGGGACGAAGTTTGTAACCGGCTATCGATCACCGAGACTATGTCCGACGTGCCTGCACCCGTTGCAGAGGGAAGCGCATCTCGCCCAAGGCCATCGAGACGTGGAGGCCGAGGCCGTGGCAATCGCAATCACCGACGCCCTCAGACGCAAACCACAGAACGATCTCAGGATCCACAACCGTCTACTCAGCAGTCGTCACAAGCTCAATCTACCCAGAATTCACCGTTAGATCCTTCCACCGATGCACCACGCTCTCGCAGAGGACCACGGAGGGGAAGAGGGGGAGGTCGGGGTGGCGGTGCACCCTCGGAGGGTACTAGTCGTCGACAGAGACAACGAGGCGGAGACCGAGGGACAACCAGTACGGGCAGACGGTTCGAGGGACGTTTAACGAAACCAGAACAGGCTCCGGAGGACGAACAGGTTGATACAGCAGTGGGTGCGAATGATCCAGGATTGAGGGCCGATGCGCCTGCATTTGTGCCAGGAACACAGCCAGAACATGCCCCCAACGAGCCCACTCCCTCGACTACTTCTGCACCCACAAAGAAGAAGCCTAAAGCTAAGAATACCCCGCCTCCGCCGCCCAAAGTTACGACAAAGTCAATTGCGCCCGATATCGCCACTCGCATTCATGAGGATATTGCCCATAACCTTTATGAGTGTCCTATTTGTACCGGAGAGCTGGGGAGGAGATCGCGTGTCTGGAACTGTGGGTTATGTTGGACGGTCTTCCATTTAAGTTGTGTCAAGAAATGGTCGAAAAACGAAGGTGCTGCTGCGCAGGACGCTGCCCGTCGCCAAGGAGAAGGAGACCCGACTACACCTCGAGCCTGGCGCTGTCCTGGCTGTAACCTTCCCCAAGAAGTGTTTCCATCAAGTTACACTTGCTGGTGTGAAAAAGAAGTTGACCCGCGGGCGCTTCCTGGTCTTCCACCACATTCATGCGGACAGACCTGTGCACGACAGCGTAAAGGCTGTCCGCATCCGTGCGATGCGACCTGTCATGCTGGGCCCTGCGCACCATGTACAGCTATGGGCCCTACTCAAGATTGCTTTTGCGGTAGAAATTCGTCCACCAAGCGTTGCCAGGATACCGATTATGAAAATGGATGGAGCTGCGGGGAAACTTGTGGGGATCTTCTGCCGTGCGGCGAACATACTTGCCCTCGGCCATGCCACGAGGGTCTCTGTGGTGACTGCGAGGAGAGGATAGAGGCTCGCTGCTACTGTGGAAAAGTACAGACGGAGATGATGTGTAGTTCAAAGGACGAGGAAATGGACAGTCAAATGCTGCACGATAAGGATGGTGAGAAGAGTCATGTTGAGGATTGGACTGGTTGTTTTAATTGCGGAGACCAATGCAATCGCCCCTTCGATTGTGGCGTTCACTTCTGCCAGAAGGGTTGTCATCCACAGGATATACACTCTGCCCACTGTCCAAGGTCACCAGACGTCGTGCTTCATTGCCCTTGTGGTAAAACGCCATTGACCGAAATACCTGGATATACTCCCCGAAACTCTTGTGAGGACCCGATTCCCAACTGCTTGGAGGCTTGTGGAAAAATTCTACCATGTGGACATTCATGCGACAAGGTCTGTCACATCGGTTCTTGTGGGCCTTGTTTCCGCACAGTCCCCGTGACGTGCCGTTGCGGACGCAACTCTTTTATGTCCATTTGCCACCAAGGTACTCTGGTGCACCCTCAGTGTTTCCGCATCTGCAAGGCCGGCTTGCATTGTGGTCGCCATGCGTGTGCTGAGCGGTGTTGTCCCGGTGAACAGAAGGCGGTTGAGCGTCAGGCTCTGCGGCGAAAGCTCAAGTCTCATCTTCGCCCAAGTGATGAAGATGTGGAGGCCGAACATATTTGCACTCGGGTGTGTGGCCGCATGCTGAAATGTGGGCGGCATACATGCCCCGAACTCTGTCATAAAGGACCCTGCAACACCTGTAGAGAGGCTGTCTTCGAGGAGGTCTCGTGTAATTGTGGTCGATCTGTTTTGTATCCGCCTTTACCTTGTGGGATCCAGCCGCCGCCATGCTCTGCCCCGTGCGAACGCCCGAAATCGTGCGGTCATCCCCAGACACCACACAACTGTCACACGGATGAAGAGGAGTGTCCCAAATGCCCCTATTTAACCGAGAAGATGTGTTTGTGTGGAAAACAAATGTTGAAGAACGTGCCCTGTTGGCTGGCAGATGCGCGATGCGGCCGTATCTGTGGCGCAACGCTCAAGTGTGGCTCTCATACCTGCCAGAAGAACTGCCATCGCCCAGGCGATTGCGAAGATACTTTGAAGCCTTGCCAACAGCCATGTGGAAAGACCAAGACTATGTGCGGTCATCCATGCACGGAACCTTGCCACGCGCCTTATCCATGCCCGGAGAAAACTCCTTGTTCCTCCATGATCACGGTAACATGTGGTTGCGGACGACTCCGTCAGGAGCGTCGCTGCAATGCAGCGAAGGCTGTGGCATCAAAGGGACAATTGCAGCAGCCACAAAGACTGCCTGCTGCGACTCCATTGACATGTGATGATGAATGTGCGCGGCTCGAGCGGAACCGTTCGCTGGCGTCTGCGTTGGGAGTTGACATTAACCCGTCAACAACCGTTGCTCAGAATATGACAGCCACGAACCTTCCCTACTCATCTGAAACCCTGGACATGTATATCCAGCTATCGTCCTCCGCTCCTTTGTCTACCCTCCAATCATACGAATCTACCCTTCACTCATTAGCGGCCAATCCAACACAACGTTCTGTACGGTTTCAACCGGCAAAGTCATCTTTGCGGGCGTTCGTGCATTCCCTCGCAACTGACTGGGGCTTCGCGAGCGAGAGCTTTGACCCTGAACCTCACCGACACGTGTTTGTTTTGAAACCTACAGTGTGGAACCCTCCTCTTCTTGGGATGGGCAATGGAACAGCGATCGGAGTCGGCGGCATGAGTGTGAGTGAATGTGTTAAACTGCGCGAACGCCAGAGACAGAAAGAACGTGAAGCCCAACGCCTTGCAGCGGCGGAAGCAAAGGCCCAACGGGAAGCCGTAAAGGCCCAG
The DNA here is from genome assembly GCF_009193585.1 of Aspergillus caelatus. Taxonomy (NCBI): domain Eukaryota; kingdom Fungi; phylum Ascomycota; class Eurotiomycetes; order Eurotiales; family Aspergillaceae; genus Aspergillus; species Aspergillus caelatus. The sequence goes on from NW_022475292.1 coordinate 78,040, forward strand.
GCAAACGCCGCCAACGAGGGTGGATGGGCTCAGGTTGCCGCTTCACGACGAAGCAACCCCAGCACACGAAGCACGACCCCGAATCCAGGCACGTCTGCCCGGTCTGGCTCGATGTTTGCAGCTCTCGCTGGCGATGATGGGAGCACATGGGGCGCTCCCAAAAAGGAAAAACTCGTTCTTCGGTCAGGAGTAGGCGCCGGGAAACAGTTGCGAACCCCACAAGCCGCAACTGAGGTTGTTGATAGTTGGGAGGAGGAGGAAGAAAAACAAGAGCAGGAAGAGCGTGCTCGGGAGCAGGTACAGGAGCAGGTACAGGTACAGGAACAGGAACAGGAACAGGACGATGGGCAAGGAAATGTTCAGAAAGGAACCTCCGAGATCGAAACTACAGAGACTGGAGAAGCTATTGCTACTTCTTCAGTGGTGTGATACCGAGGCGTTTGGGACTATGATTAATGACTGCTTATGAATGTTTTCATCTCTCCTTTTTTCCCTACGGCATCATGGATGTGGTCCCATATGATAATGGTGATCAGATTAGCGTGCAGGATTCGCATCAGTGGCGTGTTTAACAAAGCGACTCGGAAGCTTAATAAAAAAAGTTTGATAGATCTTGACCGAATAATACTACTAGAATGCCCTAGAAAATCGATATGTCCAGTGGAAAACTTTGCGTTAGAAATGAGAACTTGAACCAGGGGTCCTAATGTCTATAGGGCTTAGGGATTCATTCTTCCTGTCAAGCGGGACGACAAAGTTCTGGAATTACCTCGCTAGTTGTAGCACTTCGTCATCGGATACTAGTAAGTATAGAGATAGACTTGGAGGAGCCTATGCCGTGACATACTGATGTAATATTAGGCCTTGTTCTGCGCCTTCGAGCACAAGGTATAAAGGACCCAGCCGATCTATAAAAATTCTTGATTTCTTCTCATGATTTGCTATTGCAAACGAATATTCATTCCGTGACCGAGGTCAGATGCTATTTATGCCATTCTCCCTATAAGGCTGAGCCAATTCGCTGTGACACGTTACACGGGGATATAGCTCCTTTGCATGTCATGAGTGGTAACTACCTATGTGTTTGGACAGGCCGAGAGCGGAGAGTACTGATTACACCTTCTTTGTAACTATTGACAATGGTTTTACGTGGCAGTGTAGAGACACAATAATGATTTCATATACATAAGAACTCACTGGTTAGGACTAGAAGGACAGTCATCAAAGAGCGGATACAACTCCTGGAGCCCTTGGAGCTTGCGAGTACCTGTACGGAGTATATGGTTACGTACCCCCTTTTTCTATGCCCCAGCATGCGTCAGTCAAGCTTTCAGATGAGCCATTGGTTGCGGATAGATTGCACTAATTAAATAAAAAGAATCATGATCGACAGATGATGTGGACTGCCGCAGCCACTACTGCAGTGTACAGGAGAAACATGTACTAATCGATCCTGTTTCACTTATTAATATAATGAGAAAGATTAGCGGTAAGCAGTACTAAACAAACTTATTTGTTTCTTTTGAACATTGATCTTCATCTTCCGCTGTTTCATTATTTTTTGGGTTAACTTTTCCTTCTTCCTGCGACGTGGGTGAGTTAAAAGGTTCTTCCTCGTCATTACTAGATTGATTCAATAATCATTATGTAACAGATAATGGCCCTGACTAAGGTCGCCCTTCCCTGCCCCCTTCCCTTTGCTTTTACTCTTCTCTGTCTCATTGTATGTTGGGATTGTGGGGTTGAGTCTGAGGGCTTCGTCTAGATTTACTCGAACCATTCCATGGCGGCAACTATTGAAATTCCCGTGGCGAACTGTAGTTGCCTGTCGTCCTCATTTGGGATAGCTTACAGGGAAATATGAACTACGGACTCACCCGATATTTCTCGAGGCTGTCTTGTGGCGGCCGGTCCCTCCGGTTGCAAAATCTGGTACGGTGCGCAGCACTAACCCGGCCTAAACGATCTAGACAGAGTGGTTAATAAGGGTTTCCACGGTAGCTTACACTAAAACGGCGTTTCGTTGTCTTTCTTTGTCTGTAGTTGCCCGAGGCTAACGACTACTTTTCCTTTTTTTCCCCATTTCTTTTAATTACTCGTTCTGGCTGCTTTGTGTTAGCGTAGCGTGGAGGATGGAACGCAAAATCTGACGGTTCACGCTTGCTCTACCGACAGTGTCTTGGCAACGGCAAGACTAAAAGGAATTTTGCTTGATTTTTGAATACGTACTAACTATCATACAAATAAATTAGAAAAATGCTTATCTTGTTTGATTGTAATTGAAAAAACAAAAAAAAAAAATATGGTTCGGGATGAAAGCCTATTATATCAGACTTTCGGAGTTCCTGTTGTTGTTGGACATCAGATTAGATTATCTGATTGATTTGATCACAAAGGAAAATCTTATCTACCATGGGACAGATGTCTGGCGGCGAACAATGAACTTTCACAGTCGAAGACGTCAACACCGTGAAAAAATTTTGCAGGCCTGACGGTGTTACCGAAGTGGGAACCAACTGTGCATTAAGTGGGGAATGGCTTAGTGGGAAATTCTTGACTGAATTCCCAATGATGTATGGCATGACTGACAGTGTTCATGACAAGAGTTTACTTTCATACGCTGTCAAACCTTCAGATGCGACCTAAAGGATTTGTTGGTCACCTGAGTATGAAGATAAGTACTTATAGATTAGTGAAAAGCTATGACTTCTTTTCGTCAGGTTTCCTTTTCCCAATTTGTTTAGTATGAGGGGTGTTCTCAACGTGGTCATGTCGACGGTCACCCATGTTTATCTTCGCCCGATCTAGTGGGAAAGGTAGAAGTCAAATAAGTTCCAAAAGTTAAATGTCATATTGCTGGTTGGGAAGACCTCTGACCAACACTATTCTCACGCACAAGCACTAGCCCAAATACTAACTCGCCAGGAAAGTGGGATGATAGTCTACGGCCCAAGATCAGCCATGTACTGTACCTGTATGCACTATAACTCTTAGCTACGATGCTTGCTGTCATGCTTGCCTGTTCTCTGCTCGGGCCATGTCTTGACTTAAATGTAAGACCCCTCATACGCTAGAACGATCCCACTCAATCGATCCCGTCAGCTTATGGGCTAAATTTCTCTTTTGCGGTTGGACGTGTTGTTGCTCATCTCCTTTGACTTTACAGCCGGTATTCGCACCTTGGCATCGCGTGGGAGAGAACATACTAAGCTCTTTGTGGAGGAACTACTGTGCACCGGTGGGGATGAGTATATCCACACCGGGAGTTTTCGTGTGAGCGCGATGCCCATATTCGATCATATGTCACATTGCACCAGAGACCGCGGAGCGTTTTTCGACCAGAACAAACGAGGAAGGCAAGTAATAACACTCTGCTGTGTAACTTCAGAGATTTAATCTCGAATTGCATGCACAGGAGGCAGGGTAGTGTTATTGGCCATGGATACTGACGGGGTAAATCGCTCCTAGACCGGAATAGAACCGGAAATGAAACCTGCAAGGGCAAACAGCGGATCATCACCCTGTAGAGGTAATTTTCTGATTTTTTTTTTTCCCTTTCTTTTCTTTCCCAAATTAGCACAACCAATGAGTGGGTATAATTTCCGCTCAGGCATTTTTCAGCTCCAAAGCAGGCGTATCGGTCGGTATCGGATGAGACTAAAAGGGTAGTTCCATAATCAGATCCCAAAATGTTATCTGATCCGACCAGTCGCATTGTGGCTCCACGGTTACGCTCCCCCCCGGACCATGATTGGTCCGATACAACCACTTCCACCACTCAACGAACATCGCTTGGGCTCCACGCTGAAGCAGCGCGTCTTGTGCGGGAAAGGAAAATTGTGTTTCGCATGATTTTCTATGGTCCGGCCCATTCGCCGTTGCTGGTGGATATATTGCGGTTGATTTCCTCGTGCGGATCTCTTTCCTTCTCTCTTTTATAGATCTTATCTCTCCCCCCTTGTCACCTTGGGCACCCAAGCTTCCACCCTTTGACTATTTTCAATTGGGAAAGACCGCGCCATCGAGGTCTCAAACAGGAAGTGTGAGCTTCACACTCGGAGATCAGAAGAGAAGGGAGCGATCAGATCACCCTTTGACGTGACCCATTCAATCAAATATGGGTTTCTTGGAGAAATTCTCTGGTGCTACACCAGCTGCAGACAACGGGGATACCGAAGCTCATAGGCCGAAGAATGCAGCGGAAGCATCCGGAGACCAGATCCTTGCTGTTGAGACTGACAGTTCCCGTCTGAGTCTTGAAGCGCGCAACGAGAAGGAGGCCCAAGAACATCCCAATCAGGTCACGCGAGACGCCCATCTCGGTCAGCAGAAAGCTGAAGCCGCTGCCCTTGTCTGGAGTAAGAAGGCAGTCCGTTTCACCTACGGCTGGTGAGTATTTGCCTTATTTGTTAATTATTTGTCGGATTTCACGTCTAATTATGTATGATGAATCACAGGATTTGGGTGTGTTTCTTTATGATGGCACTTCAGTCAGCTCTCAGCAGCACCGTTATGTTAGCCGCTTATGCCGATTTCCAGCAAGCACCGCAAGTTGCTACGTCCAATATCTTGTACAGTATCATCGGGGGTGTCCTGAAGCTGCCTATTGCTAGGATGCTTAACCTCTGGGGACGTGCAGAAGGGTTGCTCGTCTTCATCGGAGTCTACACACTCGGCCTGATCATCCTTGCTGCATGCAACGGACCCGATTCCTTCGCCGCCGGTAACGTTCTCTTTTGGGTCGGGTACAACTCTGTTTACTATATTCTGGATGTTTTCATTGCCGATACCTCTGGCCTGAGGAACAGAGCCTTCGCTTTTGCTTTTGTCAGCACGCCTTTCATCTGTACTGCCTTCACAGCTCCTTTGGCTGGTCAGTCTTTTGTCAACCACACTGGTTGGCGCTGGGGTTATGGTGTGTTCGCTATCGTGGTTCCAGTTACCCTCTGTCCACTTGCTGTAGTTTTTAAATACTACGAGCGCAAGGCCATCAAGACCGGCGTTTTCAAACGGGAGCCCAGTGGCCGGAATCTTGTGCAATCTATCGTATATTACTTCCATGAATTTGATGGTATGCTACGAAATCTCCCGGTTCTCTGCTTGCTTGCTGACTTTATGCGATTTTAGTCATTGGTGCACTCATTTTGATGGCTGCTTGGATCCTTCTGCTGCTGCCATTCAGCTTGGCAACCTACGGTCGGGCCCAATACAAATCCGCGGCTTTCATCGCCGAAGTTGTTGTCGGATTTTGTCTCCTCTTTGTTTTCGCCGCGTGGGAGAAGTGGTTTGCTCGTGCCCATTTCGTAAGCTACGAGTTGCTCAAGAAGCGCACCGTTCTAGGTGCCTGCGGTATGGCTGCTATTTCTTTCTTTAGCTTCTACTGCTGGGATCAATATTTCATGAATTTCTGTATTGTCGTGTACAACCTCAGTCTGTCGATGGGAGGTTACATGGCGCAGATCTACAACGTTGGCACCACCTTCTGGGGTGTTGGTTTCGGTATATGGGTTAGATTCACCAAGCACTTCAAGTACGCTTGTCTGTTCTTCGCTCTTCCGCTTATGATCCTGGGTGCCGGTTTGATGATCCACTTCCGTGGTGAGGGTGGCGGTGATATTGGCTACGTGATCATGTGCCAGATTTTCATCGCATTCGGTGGTGGTACTATTGTCCTTGGTAACGACATGGCTGTCATGGCCGCCGCTGACCGTGAAGGTGTGCCCATGATGCTGGCATTGTTGGGTCTGTTCAACAGTTTGGGTGGTGCCATTGGTTATGCCGTGGCCGCAGCCATATACAACAACACCTGGCTCGAGGCTCTTGAGTCCCGTCTACCAAGTGACATGCTATCGCAGGCCAACGAAATTTACTTGGGTGGTTATACACTTCAGGTTACGTACGACATGGGGGGGCCAACCCGTGATGCCATTAATTACGCATGGGGTCGCACCCAAATGTACGGATCGATTGCCGCGACCTGTCTGCTTGCTCTGGGAATTCCTTGCATCGCCATCTGGAAGAATTACAATGTCGACAAGAAGCAGAACAAGGGTACTATGATTTAAACCGTGGGCATCTCCTTATACAAAACTTGGAAGAAAAATGATAGAATCTCTTTTGGATACCCCCATCTCATGTATTAAATATTGATGGTTTGGAACGGTTGGTTAAAAAACCCCGAGAAAAGGGCGAGGACCCTTTTATATGGTTATAATACTTATTGATTTAATGTTGAATTCATACCCATTACTACTCTTCACGTTATCTCCTTTTCATCTGTATCTCCCAGACTGTGTAAACAACGATCTAGAGCACGGAAATGTGTCAAATGACATGGACCCTATTACTCAATCTATGATACTTCCTCATTATTTGAGCAGATCAGATCACCCCCGATAGCTTTTGTATGTCTTTTTATATATATTCCACCTCTTGTATGTACGTGCATACTTGGGATATCCCAACCCCGCGGGCACGTGCCACATCCCTTGCAGGTCATCCAATACATTGTCCCCAACCTCTGTCGATCAGCCCCTTCGTTGGACATTAATGTTACATTGCATTGAATCGGCTTCTGGCTATCTCCAGCTACTCCGCTATGTCACTGTTACTCCACTTCTTACATGCTCCTTCCTCGGGAGTGTGCTTCACAAACGATAGACTTTCAGCTACTACTGACATGCTGTTATTGTTAGTCATATCTGAGGTCTTTAATATCAGTATATGCAATCGGTATGCGACGAGAGTACATAGCCATCTTATGTGCTCAATTGACGAGCTTTGCTTTGGGAAGCCATCAAGCACGCACTCCAGCGGCGGACCAAGATGTGCTTAGGTTCATCGACCCCCTCATCGGGTCAAATAATGGGGGCAATGTATTTGCAGGAGCTAGTCTTCCTTACGGTATGGCCAAGGCAGTAGCAGATGTTGATGGCCAAAATACCTCAGGCTTCTCCACGGATGGCAGCAACGTCACCGGCTTTTCTGCTCTACATGATGCCGGTACAGGAGGGAACCCATCTTTGGGCAACTTCCCTTTGTTTCCTCAATACTGTCCTGAAGACGTGCTTGACAATTGCAACTTCCCCAACGCCGCGCGGGCAGTTCATTATGTGAATGACTCGGTTGTCGCCCGGCCGGGGTATTTCGCTCTAGCGCTTGAAATGGGATTCATGCTGAAATGACCACCTCGGAACATGCTGCTCTGTTTCGCTTCAACTTCCCTCCAGCGATAGCAGCGAATGGCTCAGAACTTAGTCCCTTGATCTTGGTAGACTTGACGGACCTATGGAAGAGTCGACAAAACGCATCCATAAGTGTAGATGACCAGACCGGGCGCATCAAAGGTAATGGCACATTCCTTCCCAGCTTTGGCGCGGGCTCTTACGTATCTTATTTCTGTGCTGATTTTATCGGCGCATCCATACGCGATAATGGGGTCTGGGTCAATAATCGGGGAGGAACTGAGCCTAAAGAACTCTACGTTACTCGAGGGTTCAATAACTTTTATCTCGAAGCTGGAGGTTTTGTCAGGTTCGAACGACCTAGTAATGGATCAGTGAGTGTGCGAGTCGGCGTTAGCTATATCAGCACAGATAGAGCTTGTGAGAATGCCCAACGTGAAATCCCGCATCCCCTAGAGGATTTCGAAGATATTCAACGTCGTGCAGAGAGTGCTTGGAGAGAAAAGCTTAGTCCGATATCTATACAACAAGGTGCCTCCAGTGAAGAGTTACAAACCAGCTTCTGGAGTGGTGTCTACCGCACAATGCTTGATCCACAAGATTTGACCAGTGAGAACCCACTCTGGGAAAGCAACGAGCCCTACTTCGATTCTTTCTACTGGTACGTATAGCCGATTCTCGGCTTAATGACTGGAACTGACGTCCTCCAGTATTTGGGATTCCTTCAGGGCACAGCATCCATTCCTCACAATTGTTGATCCAGAGGCACAATCAAGGATGGTACGCAGCCTCCTCGACACGTACAAGCACGAAGGATGGTTACCAGACTGCCGCATGAGCCTCTGCAAAGGGTGGACACAGGGTGGATCAAATGCCGACGTCGTGCTAACCGACGCGTATGTGAAAAATCTCACTGGGATCGACTGGGACCTAGCGTACAGGGCCATGGTCAATGACGCTGAAAACGAGCCCTTGGAATGGTCGTATGAGGGAAGAGGAGGCTTGCAAAGCTGGAAACGACTCAACTATATACCTTACCTGGACTTTGATTACCTGGGTTTTGGCACTAATTCCCGAAGTATCTCACGAACCCTGGAATACTCATATAACGATTTCTGTTTATCGACAGTTGCCAAGGGGCTCCAGAAGGAAGACTACACTAAGTACCGATCCAGAGCTGGCAACTGGCAGAACCTATACAAAGCGGACCAAACTTCTTTGATCAATGGCACTGATACTGGTTTCGTCGGCTTCTTCCAACCCAAGCATCTAAATGGAACGTGGGGATATCAAGATCCAATTGCCTGCAGTGCTCTTGCTTCATGGTGTTCCCTAACAAGCAATCCCTCTGAGACTTTCGAGTCCAGCGTATGGGAATACCAATTGTACAGGCCCCTTCCCAGCTCATATTGCGAAAGCTAACAGGCATAGCTACGTTCCTCATGACATGGCGGCTCTGATAGACCTTCTTGGTGGCCCAGAAACATTCGTCTCCCGATTAGATTTTTTTCATACTTCTGGCCTAGCAGATATGGGTAATGAGCCCGTTTTTCTAACGGTATACCAATATCACTATGCCGGGAGACCCGCGCTCTCCGCCCGCCGAGCGCATAGCTACATTCCATCTTTATTCAACACCTCGAACAGCGTTTTGCCAGGAAATGATGACTCAGGTGCCATGGGTGCATTCACTGTGTTCTCCATGATGGGTCTCTTCCCAAACCCTGGGCAAGATGTCTACCTTATTATTCCTCCGTTTTTCGAGGCGGTTCACGTCACACACCCAACAACAAACAAGACTGCTACGATTCGGAACGTTAACTTTGACAATACCTATAAGGATATTTACATACAGAGTGCAACGCTTAATGGAAGCCCTTATACAAAGAGTTGGATAAGCCATGACTTCTTCACTCAGGGGATGACGCTAGAGTTGACTCTGGGGGACACCGAAAGTGACTGGGGCCGCCGTGAGGAGGATTTGCCACCTAGTTTAAGCAAATCCTTTAGTTGAGACAAGGCACATAGCCTATAGCCAATCGATATACTGCCTGGTACAGAAAAGGAGCTCGAAATGTCATAGTTTCTTATCTGAGACAACGCAGATCAGTGTGCTAGATTGGTACTCTATATAACAGGGCAGGTACACAGGATATAAGCAAAAGTAATGTATTGAGGATTTAGTTGGGTGAACCCCAGCTAACTAAGCTCACTAGCTTGATCATCCAAGGGATGCAGGACGACTTGGGGCTGTTCAACGCTCCCGCCCAGCATGCGCAACTTTAACCTTGTTGGGTAAAGCATGGTGTCAGCCTGAGGCCATGCTATAATTACCCCGACCAATAAGGGTCGCCACATGACGGGAACTTTTCCCCAACTCCGAATAGCCCCCCCGTGATTCTACGAACAGCAGCGTATCCGGTTCTATGAGACAGAGATGTAGGTGGCAAGCCCTGCATATTGCATACAGTTTAAGGGGCTTTACTGTTTTGTCGAATTCTTGTAAATTGTTCTTCCCTGCTACCTGTGCGACAGCAATTGTCTCGCTTTCTTCTGTGAGAATACCTAATTTAGTGTTGAAGCAGACTTCTCGCCCCTCCTGAACTACTACTTAGGTAAACTGAGCCGCTATAGCTTTCCGCGTCACGGTGATTTCAAGGTTCTTTGCCCTGAATGCCCTCGCGTCGCAGTCATACAAAGTCCCGAAAGGGCTGTCTGCAATGTAAACGACGCCATGTCAAGGTTCGTTACTTCCATGATTTCCCATCTTATTTTCGTTTCATCACTGCATAGGTTTCTTTGGCTTGATTATTTCCATTGCATCTTTCGGTTTGTCTTTGGAAGACAATTCATTTTCTACACGGTCGTTGACAAGTTCTAGTGCGATGAAGAGCTCCCAAGGTGCGGTTTGTGCCAAAAACGAAAACTGCAATGCAAATATCCAGCCTCTTCCAATGAGGCCGATAGTCTAAACCCTTCTACGCCGCAGGATGAAGTTGAGTCAATGTATAGCTCGAACGAGCTGTCTTTATCCACAAGAATGCTGGAAATGAGGCTCTTCCATCTCTATCTGACAGAAACATACATCACCCTGTACCCAGGGAAGTTAGATACCAATCATTTCCAGTCCGCCGTCCCCGGACTAGCGACATCTTATCCATTCTGCTTGGATGCCCTACTGGCATTTTCCGCCCTACATTTGGCTTCGAAAGAGACGGGCGATAACCGCCAATGGGTAGAGTGCGCTCTGAAGTATCAGAATCGCTCCTGCTCTGCCATGAGTCGCGTGTTGGCTGAATTCTCCGTTGAGTATTCTGGACCAGCTTTCATTTGCTCTATCCTCATCATGTTATGCTCATACGCCTACCCTTGCGTTTCCCAAGACGACCAGCCATTCGACCCTCTCGCACAGGTCTTAGAAATCCGCCGACTGCTTGCTGGATGCGCCTTCTTCTTCCACCAACTCGCTAGGATGGAGCATCCAGGCGAACTAGCGGGATGGTTACGATACAAAGATGACGAGGATTCAGAAGAAGAGCTTTCAAAAGAGTAAGTACCTTACGCTCCACTGCTGGACCTTGTATAATCGAGGATTAACCTTGCTCCAGACAACAAGACCCGAAACTTATCCAATTACGAAGGTAAGTGGTGTTCCTGGCATGTTGCTATACATAAATATGAAGTGGCCATTTACTGACATCATTCGAGTGCCCTATTGAATTCCCTAGCTCGTATACGAGGAATGATTGACAATGTTGATGAATCTCGCAGAGAAGTAAATCAGGATATCTGGGAGTTCTTGAATGAAGCAGTTAAGCGACCATTGGGAGGACGCGAGGGGGGAGTTATTGCATTGCCTATTAGGATCAGCGATGCTTATGTGGACCTCCTCAAAGAGGGCGATTGGATGGCCCGTATATTATTTCTTCATTATGGTGTCGGGATGCATCTTCTCTCTGACAGATGGTTTGTCAGAGACTGGGGACGCCGGCTCGTATCGACAGTGTTGCAGCCACTTAAGGACATCCCAGCTGAATGGGAAGAGACTGTTGCATGGACAAGGCAAGCGGTAGACCTTGACGAGTGGTCACGATCTTGAACAAGACGAAGGGCAAACAAGAAAGGAAATGGGAAACAAACCAAACAAAGACGAAGAAACTGACACTTGATAACAGGATCAGCGATGGAAGTGTCAAATGCGGAGATGTGGCTGATAGCTATTATGTAATAGCTTAATCCCTTGCGGGTTGACCCAAACCCACGAGATATCGAGCAATGGGAGAACTGATACCGACTCGTTGGACCATGGATTATCCCTGCCTAATCCGGCAGGCGATCAGATGACTCCGCCATGTACCCGCGTTTATCTGTTCATATACGGAGGATGTGCGGAGATACGGCAGCGCTGTTATCCTTAGATTGCAGCTGGCCCTTTGCTGGGCACTGTCAGTTGGAGTCTCCTTATCTCTTGTTCCATCGTATTATGTACTCTTTGTACCACCTCTCTAAATCATTAAATCTTTTTTCTTGGCTTACAATTTTGTCATGTTCTGCTCTTGTCTTCTTATCTACTCACCGGCGTCACAAATGCAAACCCCACATTCTAACTCAATAAGCCGGAATGAGTTTAACCAAACCAAGTGAATTGGTTGGACCAGAGGTCCGAGACACATTGTACCGAGATGTGGAGAAACAGGTAAGATATAAGCTGCTCGTTCTCTTGCCTTGACGTTGCGCCATCTCTGGGCATTATTTGTATTTTTTTAGTAGTAGTAACTGGTTGGTGACCTTGGCAGCCACTTTTAACCACTTGCGACCTCCAGAGCGCCGAATTAACTACTGGCTGGCCGAGTGACAAGACGGAAAGAACCTCAATCATGTTTCGTCTCTTAAGGAATACGTTATCCCTCAGCTTCATACTAGTACTGGCATTGATACATCTACCGGATGTGCTCTCGTCACCACTGGAGCTGTCAACTCACTATGATTCGCGAAGATCCAATAAAGTTGAACACATCGAGCAGGGCAAGCTCGGGGCAGTGGCCAGCGAAAGTGCTATTTGCAGTCGTCATGGGACAGAAATGTTGAAGATAGGTGGAAATGCTGCCGATGCTGTAAGTAATGGTGGTGGCTTAGGCTCCTAATTAGATTAACCTGACTGAGTTACAATGCAGTTAGTTGCGACGATATTCTGTGTAGGAGTTGTTGGTGAGATGCACCAAAGTAGCAGAGAAAACACGTGAACTGACAAAAGGATACCAGGAATGTACCATAGTGGAATCGCTGGGGGAGGGTTTATGTTGGTGAGGGCTCCTAACGGTTCGTACGAATTTATCGATTTCCGCGAAACCGCGCCTGCAGCTGCATTCGAAGATATGTTCAAGAACAACACCGACGGATCCACCTCTGGAGGTTTAGCAAGGTAATGGGCACTTATTCAATCAAAACGAGGAACAGACGACTAATATGTACCAAGTGGTGTTCCTGGTGAAGTACGAGGCCTGGAATACCTTCACAAGAAGTATGGTTTTCTTCCATGGTCAACCGTCATGCAGCCTGCCATCCAGACGGCCCGTGAAGGGTTTCCGGTGGGTCATGATCTCGTTCGTTATATGAACTCGGCCGTCGGAGATGGGAAAGACTTCTTGTCTAAAGATCCGACATGGGCTATTGACTTTGCTCCTAATGGAACTCGTCTCGGTCTTGGAGATACCATCACCCGTAGACGCTACGCAGATACGCTAGAGACGATTGCCAACAACGGCCCGGATGCTTTTTACACAGGCCCAATTGCGGAAACCATGATACAGGCGCTGCAAGCTGCTAACGGCACAATGACACTGGAAGACTTGCGTAATTACACCGTTATTATCCGAAATACCTCGCAGATTGACTATCGAGGGAATAAAATTACTGGAACAACCGCCCCCTCCAGCGGCACTGTCGCCTTGAACATTCTAAAAGTTTTGGATACTTATGGCAGCTTCATGGCACCCGGCAACGTGAATCTTAGCACGCATCGTCTGGATGAAGCTATACGTTTCGGATATGGACTGGTACGCAGATGCTCTTTATATTGCCCCCAACATCTAACTAACTCGACATTAAGAGAGCCGAACTGGGTGATCCGTTATTCCTTGAAGGAGTGGATGAGTACCAGAATGATATGCTGAAACAGTCGACTATTGATGAGATTCGTGGGAAGATCTCCGACTTGCACACACAGAACGTGTCTGCTTATGATCCTAAAGGCCTTGAGAGCCTTGACACGTAAGCCCATACTCGCTAATCCTCATTATCCGGTCGTACTAACCGATTCAGCCCGGGAACGTCGCATATCGCTGCTATTGATCATACTGGACTTACTATTTCAGCCATCACAACCATCAACTTGCTTTTCGGTAGCAAAGTCATGGTGCCGGAGACGGGAATGATTATGAACAATGAAATGGATGGTTGGTGATCACCCAGATGGTCTCTTCTGCAGACTGGAATTTACCTGCTGATACTATTCAGATTTCTCAACACCTGGCTCATCCAACGCCTTTGGATACGTCCCATCCGAAGCCAACTTCATCCGACCAGGAAAGCGACCTCTATCGTCTATTACTCCAACCATAGTGACACACCAGAATGGATCCGTTTTCTTTGTTGCGGGTTCGGCTGGGGGTAGTCGAATCATTACAGCAACTGTACAGAATATCATCCATGCTGTCGATGAGGGCTTGTCGGCAGCCGAGGCTTTGGCTAAACCACGTCTCCACGATCAATTAATCCCCAATCAAGTCAGATTCGAGTATACCTACAGCAATGAGACGGTTGCTTTCATGAAATCCCTTGGTCACAATGTGACCTGGGTTGCTCCAGGAGACAGCACTGCGCAGGCAATCCGGGTATTGCCGAACGGAACATTCGATGCCGCTGGGGAGCCTAGGCAGCTTGACTCTGGCGGTTTCGCGGTCTGAGGACTAATCTCTAGCTACAAGCTATGTGGCCTACGGGCTATCTGCCATCACGGATACAATGGTACATCGAACCTTGAACATATTTTAAGCATCGACACTGTTTATATGGGAACTTTAGGAGACACTTGAAGATATAGATAAAAGGTTCCTCAATTGCAAATACATATACTAAAGATATGGTGCCGACTCTCCACCGGTCCTAGGCTTGCCACTTCGCGTGATGTGACCGTCTATAATTCCCTGCTGACAGATATCGTAAATGATCGTGAAAATTACACATACTCCAGCTATATTAGTGTAGGGTATAAGATGAGCTATAATATAACTCATAGCCGGTATACAGCAATTTGACTAATGACGATTGAACAAAGAAGTCTAGTTGTTTAGCAAACGATTACTTGATGAGAACATGAACAAGTCAAACTTAGCCCTGCGACCACTTTAAGGTTATTCTAATTGGTCCGTGCGCGTCCACCGCGTTTCGCGTCCACACATTTCCTATCGGCGATGCTCCATTCATCCAGATCTCCTTAAGGAAGTAACGAACTAGACTATTGACTTCCACACACTCAATTACCAGTCTACCAAACATTTTGCTTCACTGATCCTACAAATAAAGTCATCTGTGTGTTCCCCGCCAATCCACCTCCATCTCTCGGCCCGGAATCATGGTGGAGCTCTAGCTCGCGCATCGCAGCTAGGGTTTACAACATTGGACTATGACAGCCGTACACACACAATCCTCCCCTCAAATAGTGAATATACCCACGGTACCATTCACCAAAAGCGACCTTCACTAACACCACAACGATTGTGTTAGCCGTCTGACCCACGCTGCCCCTTTCCTCGATCCTGAATATGCCCGACCTTAGTGCATCGCCCTACCACCACTCGACCGGATGAATAGCTTAATCAAGCGAGTCGTTTCCCTGTTCACTGTCCAACAACCTCAAAGGGACATCGCCCCTCCTTCAGCGCAATGGGAAAAGACCTCCGATGAGTCCCAGAATATGGATCGTCCCAGGCCTGTCTCTGTCGTCGTCTCTCCCCCCGCCTTCGATCTCGATTCCTATGAATCCTTCGATGAGGATTACTTCAGACGAACGGTTGATGAGATTCTCTCCGATCAGACTAGTTTTGAGAAAAGCTTTGATGAGTACTCCGGCGCTAAGATGATGGATGGGACCTGTGAGAAGAGGGCTAGCATGTCAAGGGATTCTGGCCTTGGGAGCTCGAGGCATAAGGCGTCCCCTTATTTTCAGAGCAAGGTGGCTAGGAAGAAGTCTGTGGCGCATAGGGTTATTCAGAAGATTGAGAGCTCAGATGACGAAGATGACTCAGAAGAGGAAGAGGAGGATGAGGAGATGCTGATTTCGGAGAAAGCCAAGCGGTTTTATGATAGACAGAGTGGGAGCGAAGTGGTCAAACGGGAGAATCCTGCCGATTCTGTCGTTAAGATTAAACTCGAGGAACTTGAGAAACGAGGGCTTCATGTTCCGGAGGAAGAGGTCAGACCTGCTGCCCGGGCTCCTTCTGTGATTGATGTCGATGCCTGCGGTGATGAGGAGCTTGAGGAAGTTTCAGAGGAGAAATACGTTTTTGCTTCTGTTTCGGAGGAGGAACATGACCGTCTTGTTAAGTTTCTTCTTGATCATTCTTTTATGCGCGAAGGCGCGTATCCAGTGAAACGGTCCGCACGGCGCAGGTTCATAAGTGATGTGCGACGGGAGGCTTCTATCTCTGGCATGGATGAAGATGCCCTGGGTGTGCTCACAAAGTGGATCAAGAAGACGTATCTCGAAGTTTGCATGGTTGCCGACGCTGACAAGGAAGGTTCGGAATTCGGTGATGAGATTGATGATGAGAACGTGGCTGAACATGGGTCACGAAGGAAATCGAAGAAAGACCGAAAGAGAAAAAGGACTAGTATTGATCAGGCAAGGGAAAAGACCAAGACAAAGAAGACGAAGAGATATGACATTTCGATGGTCCCTAGCAAACAAGACGTGCGAGAAGTCATAAATATTGATAGCGACGATTCCGCGATTACGATCTCTAAGTCCCCTTCCGCGGACATCCAAGTTTTGGGAAAGGCCTCAGTGACCCAGTCCGATCTCCAACGCACGCCTACCTCCCATCGTGTTCACCACGAGAATGCAAAACCTGGAAGAGCGGTCATTGAACCTGTTACTCCTATAACACCAACTGCCCTTTCAGGGCAGAGAGGCAATGAACGGACCATCCCTAGCAAGAAGTTACCGCTGCCAAGGCCTGGATATCATAATTCCACCCCTAATAAGAATGCCAATAGCAACGAGAGAAATCTTCGAGTATCCCAAAAGTGTACATCGCGGAACGACTCGCCTAAGAAGCGCACCGTCTCTTCTACCGCAGAACTCCCGAGCTCACTTTCGAAGACTGCCAAATCGCCAAGCAAAATACCAAGTATTGCGGAAAGTTGCGAAAGGAAGAAGAAGAAGAAGAAGAAGCGCGAAAAGAAGGATAGAAAGCGTGATTCTCGGAAGGAAAGAATAAGGCCTCAACAGTCTGAGATTAGCCAGCTTTCCCGAAAAGGTGACCAACAGGCACAGAAGCACCCAGCAGAAAAGAATTCGTTTGTGCACAAGACAGTGTCCATGGATGACCCTTTTTGGGATATGGATTTTTAAATCCCGATGATTCGCAAGGACTGACCGCCTGCGTTGAGGTGAGGTCGAAGTATTTTAGGAAATCATCAAGGCAAAATAAGAAAGGGGGAACATGTGCTCCTAGGAGTACGGCAAAGTTGCCAAAGCATTCGATACCTGAAGAGATGCTCCTTATGTTGGAAAGCTTGGAGTTGTCACCCGACTTTCTTTTGTCTGACTCTGATTTGAGCGATATACCCGATGATACCAGTTCTATTGATAACAAACCCTCCTTGCCCCATTGCATACCACGTATAACACCCCCAATAGATCACATCGTGGACAGCTCCACGGGGTCTCCTAGGACTCCAGCCAATGGCGCGTCTCCAGTTAAATCTCGCACCGAACCTGCAAAACCATCACTTGTCAGACCCGCCAAAGTATCGCCCTACTTCCCCCAGCCGCTTGTGGATCCTGAATCGTGCATACCCTTTCCTCCGATTGATGCCGACTCTTTCGGATTGGTCCAAGAGCAGCTTGCTCATGATCCGTTCCGCCTGCTTATCGCTACTATATTTCTAAACAGAACTCGAGGAGGAGTTGCTCTTCCCGTCTTGTTCAAAGTTTTTGAGCGATTCCCTACTGTCGAAGCAATGGCTACAGCGGACGTATGTGACCTTGTGGATATGATACACTGTCTTGGGTTTCAGAATCAGCGGACGAGGAAGTGTATTAGTCTAGCGCAGACCTGGATATGTCACCCACCGAAAAAAGATGAAAGATATCGCAAACTCCACTACCCCTGCAAATTAGATGGACGAGATATCCGGCCACAAGAGTGCATTGATGATGCAGACCCGCGTGTGGCCTGGGAGGTCGCACATCTACCAGGGGTGGGGGCTTATTCTCTGGATAGCTGGCGAATCTTCTGCCGAGACGAACTTCGAGGCCTAGCCAAAGATTGGAAAGGGTCTGGTGCAACTAAGCCAGACTTTGTTCCGGAGTGGAAATCAGTTCTGCCACATGACAAGGAGCTGCGGGCATATCTGACCTGGATGTGGCTTAAGGAAGGTTGGGTATGGGATCGTCAGACAGGACATAGAACTCGAGCTAGTGAGAAGATGATGCGAGCTGCACGCCGCGGCGGAGTGGCCCTTGAAGAGAATGGGAATTGGATACTGGAGACATCGCCAGTAAAGAAAGCTGCGAATGGTCTGACTACGTGGGATTAGACATTGGCGGATTGCATGGATATGGAGTTATACCTCCGGTAGAAGCTTTGGATTCTAGATAATGAATTATTTTGTTTCATGCAACCGTCACAATAATCTGTTCTAATTGTCTTCTGGTATCTATGGCTTTCTCTCTCTATCAGACCAAAAAACACGGGTATATAGTATGGTAACTTTGAGGCATCGCTCGCAGGCATGCAAGTCATGTCAGACAAACAGAATGAAGTTGAGTCACTGCCCTCTCTAGATGCTATACCCTCCACTAATACTGAATCCATTTTAAATAGTTGCCAATCTTTGAGCGGCATTCAAGTCTAGTTTGTGTTTGATTGTCGCCGGTTCAATATCCGAAAAAAGAGCACAAGGTACGAAGCTCGACTCAACCTGAGGCCTTCTTAGGACCGTAGTCAGGAAAGTGAGAACGCCAGTCTCTCAAGTGAGAGCATACGCTCGGGGTTATCCTCCGGATGATTTCCTCCATCATCCGGTTCTTTCCCATTCGTCAACAGGCCAGCTTCGACGGTCTCTAAGATGTCCCACATGCAGCATGTTTAGCATAATTATGCCTTTGTCCAGCCGGGTGATTTATTCAGACATATATTATGAAGGTGCCGTGAGAGGCGACCAGCCGTCCGCCGCGTGCGGGAGAGTAGAACATGAAACATATCCAAGAAGGGAACGCGACATTCAACGCAACCCGACCTCTTGGTACATGTTCACCATCTGCTGCCTCACCATCTTTGCCAACGGCCAGGACTTGCCCAGCATATTCAGACCACCGATGCTCAGTTGAATTCGCGTCTTGAGCGACTCGACCTTGTCAGGCGTCGACATGATCAGGCATGCTGCCGTGTGCACAATAACACACATTGCCAGAGCACATGTAAAGAACGGAGTGCGGGACTTGATCGTACTCGGCAGAGTGACGAGATTGGATAACATATCCGCCGCGCGAAGGAACTTTTGCGAATGCAGATCCAGTTCCGTAGGCGGTGGGTTGTTGTTGCAGACTCGGAGCCGGGTGCACCATGTTCGAGCGTGGAAAGAAGCAAAGCGCATGCTGGAACGAGGGTGGTGGAGATATATCAATGCGCTGGTGGTATCGGTTAGTCTTTTGCTTTGGAGAAGGGTATCCTATATGGTCCTTACAGGTAGGTGATCATCTCTGCTTGGAAGAGCATTTCGTCAATATTCGAGATGTCTAAAGAGGTGCCATCTTGAGATGAAGGTATTTGCATAAGCGACGAGACAAGAGTGGCGTCAACTGTCTCAACCCGGGCTTTGAGGTCAACATCCAGTGAGCGGTTCACTTCCATGACTAGCCCGAGGTTCCGCGCAGCTTCAATTCGGTAAGTGAAGGAGGAGCTGCATTGGTCGAGAGACCAGCTCTGTTTGAGATCGTTCAGGGTTCGTGTATTTGGCGTGATCTTCCAAATGTCAGTCAATCTCTCTTATCTATATTTAGGGATTCAGGGGGATTATACCTCACTAGCAGAATTATAAAGCTCCTCAGCGCAAGGCAATCGGACATCCGCCTTCTGGGAGAAAAGACGATACGAGCTTTGGTCTCGCATAGCTGCCAACAACCCGTCTACAACATACAATTCCCAAAATGTCCTACGCCAGCTTTCGGCGAGCACCGAATTACCCTCGGAGTTTATGAGAGCGAAACTAGAACGGTTCATTCCCAGCTCTAGGGCGAGATCAATCGCCATTTGGATTTTCATATGCGCGTTCTCTTCTTGGCCATGGGCATGCTCGATGATCGCAAGTAACAGCAGTCCTTGAACTTTGAACCCGTCCCGCGGGGTGACATCGGATAGAACTGTATATGCTGCCGGCCGGAATTCTTCCTTGAATCTTACATCGGGGTAATAATGTGCGCCAATGTACCGCATAATCCCGGTGATATAGGGAGGTATCCGGTGCTGAAGGGGAGAATGAAGTACCTTTCTCGGTATCAAGAAAGGGTGGGACCGATGAAAGTTTTGATAGTATAACTGCACCATTGGATCATAAGCTATCTCAGGGGCAATCCTTGCGACCGGCTCTGGTTCGTGCCAGGTCGTTGTGGTGGTATCATCTTGGAGGCAAGGAATATCCCATACTGGCGGCGTTTCGAGCCCATGGAGAAGCGCCGGATCTGCCTGTTCTTATTAGCCCAGCCACGCCTTGATCAAGGGCCGGTTTGAAAGCTCACCTCCAAGTCTGTTGACAGAGTGGTGGCATTCAGCCAGGTAGCAAAATCGTCTGCAGTCAACATTTGTTCGTCGAATCGCGGGGGGGATTGATTGCTCTGTTTGGTACGCAATCCTCGCCTCGACCGTACATAACGACATTCTGAATTGGTGGATTGGCAGCGAGTACAGGCTGGCAGCAGGGCATCGCACTTTAAATGGCGGCGGCGACAGGATACACAAGCTAACGAAGAGGGCTGCCGGGATGATGGCGGCTTGGACGGGGTGGTAGGGTCCTGCATTGTATGTATGTACATATGTATGTGGCCCAGACAAAGGAAGGTCCTGTCACACAAGGCGGGGGGGGAGACAAAGGATTAAGTTGGACTCTAGCTCCAGATCATCCAAGGTTCCATTTACTTGGTGTATCTATAATCTATAGTAGTTCGGATGTGCTTTACCGTACCGAACTATGCGGTTAGTCCGGTGGTCCCCGTTCGTCGATCCCGAGATCCCCGAGTCGGCGACCAAGCTGTTCGGCGACAAGTTCCACTTCACGCTGGATCCCGTCCTTCATAAAGTATTCGCGTTCGCTGCTGCACCCTTACTTCCTATTGATTTGACCCTGACTCGTGTCCATACTGCAAATGCGAATAGATCTGAACGGGGGTTTGAGTCCCCGTCCGGGGAATTACGTCACCGCCATGATCAACCCATATCACATACTCTAATATAACAAACATCCCCGAACCAGACTTTGAAACGGAATTCATATCCTTCGGCTTCCATCCTCCGCAATTTGTCGGCTTCCAATATGCATCTGCAAATCCTTCAACTCCCCGACCTTCTTGGCCTCATCACATGTCCCGGATCTCGTGGTGGCCCGGATCGGATCCCGCTGTCAGTGTCTGATACCTTCTCGAGTCTCAACGATGGAGAGCTCACGTGAAGAGGGGGGAGTTGCCGACTTTATGAAGACACCATCATTGGAACCGAAGATCGCACTGGGACGCACGTGAGCCTACACCCCATGTTGCAGAGAAGACACCATATACGGCTGAAGCAGGATATCGGGTTGACAGGGAATGCTAATTTCCCAACAGCAGGGAAATAATAATCCGAAGGATACACTGCAGAGGAGTGCATACATGATGCCGACTGAAGAATCACAATACGAGCTTAGCCCAAAAGGCTATTATTATTCTGCGGTGTTTGGGTTGAATCATAACGCATCCATATCAGGAGTGACCGGGATTTGCTTTATGCACGAAGAAAGTGGTTCCAACTAGTGGAAAGGGGCGAACCGTCCGTGCGAGGCTTGATGACCATGCAATCAGTTCTGCAAGGTCAACCTGATAAGTGACAGACAAATTAAGGGACGCCACATTTAACTCGGTGACGCTTGTCAAACGCCGTCCACACGGTCGGCGACCTTTAACCATTCCTCCGGGTTTCAATTATTCCAATCAGCGTGGTGAAATACCAGGGGTGGCATGATGACAATTTGTCCTCCACTTTCGCTTGGGATTTGGGGGTGGGGGCAAAAGTGGATGGATCGCCCGGGGGCTGAGAAGTCTTGTGATAGGCGAAGATGCGTTCCCGACTTGGTCCCCGAATGAATGCCAAGTCATATCCACTCGTTTCACCTCGGACACGAACCTCAATCCCCACCAGCACTAGACCGTGAACGGTTAACACTCGCGCTTTAATGCCTGAAGTATTCAAGTCTCGACTTAATTGCTCAACCGACGGTATCATCTGTGTTGTTACTGTGACCGATGCCTGGGCCAAGTCGTGGCTAAGAAGAGCCTTTTTGTTCACATCTCATAGTCTTCTAGACCCTAAACGCTGTCACACATACAGTCTCCCGAGGCTCTCAGCCCGAGTGGAACGCCTTGAGAACCTTTTGCGGTGACGCATCTTCTAATAGAGTTGCACACGCCTACCATACAAAGAAAGGAGTCACCATTCTTGTGCAATTGAAGGTGGTCTCGAACGGTATTGTAGGTAACACAGCCATGATTCTTTGTCCACGTCGGTTGGACAAGTCTGGCTTCAGTGTAATTCGTGCGGCGGTAGCAGAAGGCGTGTCATCCGCGCGCAATATCCAGGAGGCGAACACGACCTCCGCAAAATGTCTGGACCGTATTGAGCGTAGGGTATTCGAATTCTGTTACTTGCCTGACTTACTACAAGGTGAAGTCAACATGAAAGCAGTCACTACGACCTGTACGTCCGCTGATAGATGGCCCTTTTCATGAGGGACATTCTTGCGTATAACTACCGTCCATAACTTCCTAACGTTGTTTGGCAAAGCATGGATCGGGGTGACCTAGCATCTCGCAACTTTGCTAGGAGGTATCTTCCTTAAGGAACAATTTTACTTTCCCGATGTGTTGCGAGGCGAGCCACGGAGTAAAGTTCGAGCTAATCAGCAGGCCGCCGACACGAAGATGTGACGTTCAATGTCTAAGGTGGTCCTACTGCTCAGACAACTTGCTTTACCTTGAAACGTGTCTCGGATAGTCTAGAAGTGCAGCGGAGGATCGCGGAGCATTGAATACCACTTCCGACGATTAGATTACGTCTGGGCTACTTTCATCTACCTCATCAGATACCAGTCATCGTCCCTAGAGTATCTACAAATAATAGCGTACACTATCCTATTTACTCATCTCGCCAGCAGACATAGGACTCCCGATCAAGCAAACCGCACAACATAAGGGCAAGGTTTCTCTCCAAACTTCGCGATACTGTTCTCCTGGACCTTATTCACGTCGTCATTGGGAGCATTCCACATCCGATCACCAGAGTTCCTGTCACAATTAGCAACTCTGGTTATATTTTTAGAGCAAGAGGAAAAACGTACATCATCAACCCAACATGGTGAATACTCTTCCTATTCGCACAATCACACTCCCCACCGAAGAAAACAGCATCGCCCGCTCTCCGCTGCTCATACGGATATTTCCTAAGCAAACCCATTAGCCTTATCTACCTTTCCAATGCACACGCCAAGCAAGCCAAAAGCAAAGGAACGAAAATAAACGAAAACATACTTATACTTCAACTCCTTCTCCTCCGCACAATACATATCAGACGTCACACGTAGGCCCTCCGAGAACAAATCCCGACCCGTGACCTGGCACACAGCCCAACAGACGAGTCCCGAGCAGTCATACCCAGTATCGCCGTACTGGTAGGGCGGTTGGTCATGTGTGGGACCCTCGCAGGATCCGCCGCCCCAGGCGTAGGGTGTTCCTGCTGCTGTTAGGGCCTTGTTGAGGATTTTCTGGCCGGTGGTGCTGTTTGCGGTGTTGAGGGTTAGGGCATTGGTTGCTGTGAGGGTTGCTAGGAGGGTGGTGAGGAGTGTTGGTTTCATTGTGTCGGTTCGTTTTCTTGTGTTGGATTGGTCGTCGTTGGGTTGGGATGTCTGAGTAGAGTTGTGGATATCGAATAATTGAGGTAAGGATGACATGACGGATCTATATATCTAACAGTGTTCATGTGAAGTGTCAATCGTATCTATTTTTATATCGGTACTTCCTCCATTGTAACGTCGTGTTGATTATCAGATCTACGATAGGCCTATTTTGAGACAGAATACGAGCCTGAGGCGACGATCATACATGATCGCATCTGGTTCCTTTCTTTGTCAATGACCATAATCAAGGATATCTAGCACCAGAAACAATAAACATGCGCATCCTGACTCTATCACTTAGTAGTTACATTTGCCATCCAATTGTATTAGAACTAAACAGTAGGAGTGTACAAGATCCATGGTGATGATGAGGATGGATCTCGTCGATGTATGATGAAAGGAGCAATGAACACGAGAAGTGGAGGGCCAAGAATGCACATCACGTCACAGGCTTCACAATACCTATCAGAACAGGTAAACTAGACGTCGATTGTGTTGATCTTTGCTTTAGATAAAACTACTGGGTGCAATCAAACCCCAAGGTACGTATCGTCATTGGGTTTTTATATCATGGCGGATATCATACCCTTTTCTGCTGATTGGCTGATGTCACCAGGATGAAGGCATTGTAAAACGTTGAAAATATTGCAGCCTTATAGAAAGGGTCGAATTCTTGAGAACACTATGTAATCTATATACAAAGGATTGTTTTTATTGTGTGCGAGATCATGTGGTTGCCTAGGGCCTACGGGCAGGGCAAGGCCTTCAGGCACCTACAGGTATTTTAGTTGGTTTCCACGCTTAGCATGCACGATATATATTTTCGGACTGATCAAGAATTTCGGTGTAATTTTTGTTTCCCCCCAGTAGATACAAATTAGTATCACCTTCCAAACCGAAAGACTTCAAATATTCCCTTGCGTCCTGATTAGTCTCGTCGCGTGACGAGTTTCGTATTGGGTTCGTGATGATTTAGCGATTCGTTGTAGGTTCAGTTGTCGGGGATTGAGTTTTATTGGCTTATATCGGTTGATGGCTTGTATGGCTTGTATGGCTTGTATGGTATGGTAAGGGACGGCGTGTGAAGGACTCTTTTGAGGAGGCCTCTGTACTCGTACCCTATTCAACGCTTGAATATAGATCCAATCTCCACTCGCAAGTATTCCACTCTACACTCATTCACTGCAAGGCTGACTTTTTCTTCTTCTTTTCCACCAGCACCCACATCCACGGTCTGTCCCAGACAAGGCCATAGATCAACAGACCTTCCTGTAAGGAGATTGATCACTGGCGGTTCCCTTCGGGTCACAAACAAACATTTCCGTTGGACATTCCAACGAGTACCGAGGAAGACCTCCACGGGAAATCACTGTACTCAGATATGTCACATGTGGCAAAAATGCTTGTTGGGCGGTAATCGCTTAACCCCGGCAATTCATATGCAGCCCAGCCCCCCCCCTTGCATACATATACTCGCCTACTATTCGACCAGAGACGAAACAGAAATTTACCAATAGGGTCTTTGCTGCATGTCGGTCCGGAGTACACTTTCGCGTAGGTAGTCACCTTGCATGAACCGGTTTGTTGGGATGGAATCCACATTTGGCAGGTTGAAGACCCCCATACGTGTCCTGTGGTGTTATTGGCCCTGTCTTGGTGAATATACATGAGCGAAATGCCTTACTCTGCTTGCTTTTAGATGGCCCCTTGCTTCCCTTGAATTCGTCATCTAGAGCGTTTGAATATAGGCTCGTGCCCTAGATTCCTTAGGTTGTTTGTCTCGTTGAAGTCAAATGTCTCGGTTACACTTTGATGTTCCCTGTTAGATTCAAGGGGTGTTTGGGATGTGGCTTGGAATCAATGGTTATCTACTCCGTGGACAAGCGTGTACTGATCATCTCATCCAAGCCCTTGTGCTTGGGTATTGTTTCCAGGTCACCGGACAAGAAGCTCGGTTGGATACCTTGCAGTAATCTCAAGGGAGGAGTTCAACGCATACTCCCTCGCTGGTTGCAGGCAATGGGGATACCGACTTAGTTTGTCACCGTAGTCACTGTCGGTGTGTGGTAGCACATTGGTTAAAGTAAGGACAAAGAAGGGAACGATGTAGCCATTGAACTAGCAAAATACATTCGATCGTTTTCCGTCATGTGCATCACACACATGTCTCTAAGGTATAACATTATCCAATCATCTATGTCGCTAAAGGCTACTGGAGAAAAATAAAGAACAAGAAAAGAAATTCCAACGCAGATACGCGAAGTAGAAAGGCTTATTCTACGCCAAGAACTCCCGGTCGATGGCCTGGTTCAATTTATCTGCAGCAAGTTAGCCGGTATCTTGTCAGGGACTGAAACAATATACCACTTATCCCCTGGATAGCTTCAAATGCGATAGAGTAATTCTCTAGGAACTTGACTATCAGCCGTAAGTTATGATATAGCTCCTTCCGAAAGTCGGATAAAGAGGTGGTATCCAGAGCACTTATGTCGCCGGGCGTGGTGTGTTGGATAGCTCGTGCTTTGAGACCCAGCATCAGCATTGCATAGCTGGACTGCACTCCGCAGCATACTACGGTTGGCATGGTTCGAGGGAGTTCACTGCCAGACCCTCCGCGGGCGTATTGTGTATTAGCCAGGATGTCGCTGGTGTGATTCGGGTAGAGAAGGTTATCAAGCAACGTGACAATGTTGAGTGCTGCATGCAGGCAGACTTTTGATGACTCCTCACTGGTAAACGGCATCTGAAGCTTGTGAATCTGAGACATTAGCGACAAGTCTTCAACCAAGCTAGGGCCGTTGCTCATTTCCAACGGCATATCCATCCGAGAATTACTGTCCATAGGTATCGATACATTTGGATGTCGTATAGAGCCAGATAAAATATCTTGGAATGCGCATAGTCGGTGCAGTTTGATCCGTGCCCTGTACTGTTAGCTGAGTTGCCACTTCCTGTAAATGGGCAATATTTACGTGTGTAGCTTGATCTCTGCAAAATCCCTCATAGTCTTCGATGTCATGCATTCAATGGATTCAGGTTGTGGAGCCATCTGAGACACTAAAGGAGCATCTCGGCTGTGGAACAACAGAGACGATATCTGCCTGTCAAGCTCCTCCATGCGTTTCGAAACCCATGATGCGTCATCAGCCTCATGCATGGTCCTATCAAGGTCACTGGCAAATACGGCAGATTCGACAAGAACCTGTTGGGCCTCGATGACAAGTTTCCACCCCTATTCACATGTGTAAGTAAATCGGTGTGATTCGGTTTTATAATCGTAAAACAACATACCTCCGGATATGGAGTTACAAACCATGGATCATAAAGATCGAAGGCCGGAGACTGTGAAGGATAAGTCATGTATCCAGTGCAGAACATGTTTTTATACGAACCGTTCCGCTAATAGCCGATGCTTGACATGCCATCATATACTGGTTCAACATCAGCAACGACCAGATAGTGAATATATCACAAAGACCCACCGTCATCCACCAAACCCTCCGTTTAGAGTCTGCATACTGTTCTTCCTCTACCGCTTCATGCAGTGCCATACTCATAGCCAGCGCAAGCGCCTGGTTAGCCCGTTGGAGCATGTTATCAATGTTTCCCCGCTGTGCATACTCATAAATACTAAGCATTGACAATGTAACGACGCCTTCCAGGGGCACCTCCAGCTTTGGATGAAACGGTACTCGTTCAAAGGCTTTGATGGTGTCAGCTAAACCAGTTTGGGAATCTTGGCTCATACTGAGCAGCTCGTAGTCTCTTTCAATGACACCAAGAGCCGTTTGAGCAAAGCAATGCGCATATTCCCGTCGTCTCTTCAAGTACTCTGTCGTCCTAGGTTTTCTTTCGTTTGGATGGGGTATCAGAGACAGTATAGCTGAGATAGCCAGGCTCAGGGGGCTCGTCGGTTCAAAAGTTGGAGGGCCCCTAGCTAATGGACGGCTTGACACCGGCTGATGCTCAGATGGGGGCAACATGGGGAAATAAGGATGAATAAAAACGTAATAAGCGTCAAGTCTAATTCTGTCAACACGACACTTAATGACAGCTCTTCACCCAAGCTTACATATCTTCATTACTGCCGTAGAGTCGTACGGGATTGGATACTGATTTAGATTTAGGGTCGGGGTTGATTTCGTCTGCATTTGAGCCAAAGATGGAATCAAATATAGAGTCAATTTCCGCAAAGGGCATTTCCACGCTGCGCAGCCCTGCCCCTGGGCCGCACAAGCCTCCCAGTTGGTGGACCCATTCTACATAAACCTCATTAGATACTTGAGTATTATCGATACCATCTAAAGAACAGGTCAAGAACGACTTACCATCTCCTGAGGTTGGCGACATCCCCGTCTTTCTGGGCGTCTTTGGTAGGCGACGATTTCCCAACTCCACAACAGATGTTATTGTATCGCAACGACCGGCGCTACCTTTATGCTTCCTACTAGAACAATAACGTGGACCTCCTCGTCGGCTGGGCACATAAGAGCAAGATTTTTCTTTCGCCATGCAGTTGGAGCAAAGTGTCTGGCCATCACAACGTATGCGCAACGCACGACTGCCACAGGACGAGAATTCATTCAGTCAGTCATCCACTTCATATATGCCAGGAACCGCACCAAGAAAGACAGGCTAGTTTGACAGGACGACGGCTGGATTTCTGGCAAATAGAACGCGTATTTTCGAGATCGGCGGTCATATCTCAAATCCCGGTCGATAACGAGCGAAGTTAAAAAAGGAAAGGATCGTACTCCGTAATCCGTCCTGCAGAAATGGAGGGGTTTGCGTATGGCATGGTTTTGTATCGGCCGATGAGAAAAAAAAATCCAAATCCCGAACAGCGTAAGCGAATCCCGACTTGATGTCAATCAACCATACAATCAAGTGGTCCATATGGTGGAGCTTTGATGGAATGAGTCTTGGCAACGGGTATGGCTTGGATGATCCGGCATCAGCCGAGAGCGAGAAGGGTGAGGGATTAGATCTTGCAGATCGGGAGATAACTTTTTCCCTTTCTCAGGGTGGAGTCACCTGCTTGTTTGGTGTTTGCTTCTTTTGTTGTGTGGCTTGTTCGGGATTTTGCTTAAGGTTGGTTCTTTTTTTTCCCCCTTGCTGTATTTAAAGTTTGGGGTTTCAAGGTTATGACAGGTTATTAATACTTCTATGCCTTGGACAGACGCGGGAACTAACAAAAGGAAAACAAGGATTTGGCCATTTCTTGCTGACATGACGCCTTTTAGTTACACTGGATCTCACACTGATGCCCTTTCGGTGAGATTAAAAAGTAATTCACTGGCCGCATGTTCTCCCATGTCGCACTTGGCGCCAATCTGACCCCTCCACACTCTCGGAAGAATTGAGCCGTCGCCAGTCGAAGTTCCATCCAAGCCAGATGAATCCCAAGACAGGTTCTACCCCCGGCACCAAACGGTGAAAAAGCTTTCTTGGCAAGCTCCGAAGCGCTCGTGTCTCTCGTGAGCCAGCGGCTGACATCAAACCTTTCGGGATCTGCATAAATATCCCCGTCCCTGTGGATTGAATAGGCCTGGGTGCTCACAGTCATTCCTTGGGGAATGAAGTAGCCACAGAACTTCGCTCCACCTTCAGGTGTCTCTCGAGGTAACGCCCCTGGTGCTGCTCCATAAAGCCTCAATGCTTCCATAATCACTGCGTTAAGTAACGGTAAATCCTCCAACGCAGCGTCATCGAAATCGGCGCTGAGGCTGTTGACTTCTTCTTCTAGTTCACGTTGCAGCTTCGGCTGTGACAGTACTGCCCACACAAGGTACGTGAGAGTGATTGCGGTTGTATCTGAGCCGGCCACGATAAGATTCCCGGCCTCCAACACCACCTCTTCATCGGTGATAATGCCGTCGCCCTTCTCCGACTCATACACCATACCAGCAAAGATGTTACGACTAGCATTACTAGTCGTCCGGCTATTTGTTATCGCCCGCTGCCCATATTGGAAAAGGTAGTCGGTCGCACGGAACATGTTCCGGAAGGATGAAAGAGGAATGTGACGACCGAGCCACGCCACCAACGGAAGCTCCGCTCCGATTCCAGAGCCCATCATGGTGGATTCCAGCACATGTATGTATTGGTTTTTCTAAAAGATTAGTCACAGGCCGATGCACCACGCGTTTGTGTATGCGACTTACTTTCCCAACCCGAAGCATGTCAAACGACTCCCCGAACATCAAATGCCCGCTCACATCTGTCGCAAGGAACGTCCACCATTTGAGCAAGTCAGATTTCCTGTCTGTCTTTAACTCCCGCCGGATCTGAGAGACTGCTAATTGGACCTTCTCCCTGACAGCTGGCTCCCAGGTTCGGCGCAGTTCTGATTTCGAAAATGGTCGTGCAAACAGCTTCCTCCGTGCAGCATGTTCTTTGGGGTCTCTCATTGTAAAGACTCCAGATCTTTTGGAGGGAACGAACTTTTCGTACCATTTTGACTTCAAAAATGGAGATCCGGCGCGATGAATTTCCCTGAATTCCGCAAGTGAGGATATGTCGACCTCGTCCGGAGCAACACGAACAATTGGTCCATATTTCCGGTGCAGCTCGTGGACGAAATAAATGCGATTTCCAGTGAGACTTGCAAACTTCAGAGGTAACCTAGTCAGGACCGTGTATAATGGGCCTGGGACGCGCCGAAGAGGGGATGTGAAAGCTTTATAGAGGACCTAGTATGGTGAGTCACCGAAATATTGAATGAGCAGTAAGCGCACACAAGAAAAGTATTACCTGAACGATCCACAGCGTAAACGCAATGCCCAAATATATCTGCCACTTCATGTTGTTAAAATAAGGAATTGGTAATGTATCATGCAATTTGTTGTTTTACAGTCGACCGGCACGTATCACGGTGTTTGGCTCTCAGACAGTAGCACAAATGACAACACTCGTGGTAACTATATATGCTTACCGTCAGCCTTCCGGAGAGAAGCAATTTACCCCGCCTTTGTCAATTAGATTAACACCTATCATCTAGCACCGGTGTTGATGTCTGGATACTAAGCCGTACACCTTTTATTCGGTGTACCCCTCAGCGCGCTAGTTATGCTATGCCAGGTTGACTAAGCGGATCTCGCATTGTCGCCAGTCCGTCAACGGAAGATGTGGAGATACTTTAGTCTCAGCCGACCACCGACTCGCTAAGCGAACGGCAATTGTTTCGGGTGTATAAGAGCAAGCATAGCCCGGCAAGACGCAGCATGTTGTCTTGAGTCAATAACATGGTTTATTAGCGGGTCGGGATCTGGTCTCTAACGTCAGTGCTCGGTAATTGAATGGAAGCGAGTCGATCGAATTATCGGGATCTGGAAAGATTGTGGGGTATCGGTATCAGCTGATACATCCCTAGACTCCAAACACGTGTTCTGGCAGACTCAAAGTACGGGGTATTACTAAATAATATGCACTGCGTACATTTCCTAGTCAGGACCAATACACTTCAATTGCAAGTCTCCCTATATGTTATTCCCTGTTATCGTTCTTGTAATCGCATTATGGCCTCCAGGGCTTCCAAGGATAGGGATTACCGCAGCGGCTTGAAGCCTCCTCAGAATCGGACCCTCGCTAAGGGTCTTATTAGATAATGCCTGATTCACCGGTACGAACCCCCGGTCCACTGCACCTAGCTTCCCTCACTTGCCTCAAGGAGTCTAGAACTCCTGTTGCAAGTCTGTCTACTGCAGAAGCATCCCAAGTCTATGATCAAGTTATGAGAAATCGCGAGCTTCTTTGCCAATCTCTTGGGGTGGTGATGGGTGTAAATTGCAACAGATGTATGCAATCACCTTGTTATTCTTGATCTCTTATCCTCCAGTCAGCCGCTATTGACCTCTCAAAACAGATTACCATAAATGAAAAATAGCTTGGGCACTTATACTGTAGTTCCAAGTGAGACTTCAATTTCTACTTCTTATGATATAGTGACAAACGAAAAATCATCCCATTCGACCACCTAAAAATGTCCCGACACCATAGGCGTCGCTCTAGGGTAATTTATAGGGTATTCTCAGGTTGACGTATGGTTTGTAGCGAGTCAGGGGTCCTTGCTACTCTTAAGGGTAGTAGAGTAGTATTAGTTGGAATAGAATTCCTGAAGTTAACATTAGAGTTGTATTTAAGCTTATATCGCCTGCAGTTCCCTTTGTACCTGCAGGGATGGCAGCTTCTCTAGTAGTCGATAGTCCGTATAACGAGCGAGGCGTTAGCAAGAACTGATTGCTAATGATACCGACCCTGAGTATAGGGATTAAGCTTCTATTTAGCAATAGCTTGACAACAACTATTTGAGTAACTGCAGTTACAGAATCTTGGTAGCATATATTCCCTTATAGATTAGCGGGTTGAGTTTCGCCTGGATCCCGAGACGGAAGTATACTAGAGAATAACTTTCCCTTTCCTTCTTTTTCACACACATGGAGAGATAAAGATATATCGATGTTTTAATTTCTATTAATTCTAGCGATAATTAGCAGGGAAATAATGTTGCCGAGGCTGAAAACCTTCCTCTTAGTATGAATGTACAATACTGCCTAGGCAGTTATATATTTTGCCACCAATAGCAAGGGACGACCGATGTATCTTTCATCTAAAGATCAAATACCCTCAACAACAGTCGTAGTACACAATTTTAGACTGTTACTGAGTAAAGGGATATCTACTTAGTAAATTGGTACTAAACGTGGGACATAGCATGGAGCAAAAAGCCTTATACTCTGCTTTCGCCATCCACGAACCCACACAAATTGAGCTAAAACCTCCAGAACCCCATCAATTCAGAAGTAATTTCATATAAACTGACACTCATATTCAATCATTTCAGTAGTACGCTAATGATAACAACCCTCAACTAGCGAAAGAAACAGCTCTGACAAAAATACCAAAACGCAGAACACGAACACGCCACCAACAGGCACAAACCCTGGACACCATTTTCGCCACGGACAAACCAAGCACTACGAAGGCCGGACTTCGCAACCCCTTCCGAAGACAGCCGATAACGTCGCCGGTCCTCTTGCCTCGTCATGACGATCACGAAGATCCCTCCACCGCATTGACGCGGCGCGGAACGCCCGTCTTCCCATTCGCTCGGCTCGAGATTTTAGATTAATCCGGTTGTTGAGCCATGCTAAGGCGAACAGGGGCTCCGTGCTCAGGCTCGTTGCTGATCCGGTTTAAAAGCACTTGCATTGTGAGTTAGCGTGTGTAATAGTTTCAGCTCATATAGGCCCGGCTGTGTGGTGAGCTGAATAATCTCTTTTGAGAAATTGTTGTCAGTATGTGTGCATGTCCGGATCGATGTGAGGGGGTTATGCAATGGCCTTGTGTGATTTGGGATTATAAGTAATTTTTTTTATCTTGTTTGATTGTAGATATCTATGCTATTCGAGGGTCTTGATCACAGGTGTTCACGACTTTGTATCTTCCATGAGAAGGCTCGTCACGGCCAAAAGGTCATTGGTAGCAAATCTTCATATCTCCTCCCAATATAAGAGTTGTGTGAAAGGTAGAAGGAAATGGTATCTATGTACAGAATAAATTGTAAAGAAAGGCAGGGATAGACCAATCACCCTGGAACTAAAGTAAAAATGGCCGAGGGTCTGGGATATCAATATAAGCGTCATGAATAATAGAAAAGTGAAGAAAGCCCCAGAAAGCAGAAGGGCTGGGCGTCACTAATAAGCGTATTATGTCAAGAAAGTATATGAATGGCGGAGAAGGGAGCGTAAGAAAGAGAGAAACAAGTAATAAATGAAAGGGCATTCGACATTAATTCGATGACGTTAGAAGTTGGCGTTCGTCCGTAGGAGTAAGGGCTGCAAGCCAGTTGACTGTCGGCTATCTCCCCCACATCCTGGCGCTCTGCTCGGGACCTCTGCCATTCCCGATGGAGCCTTTGCTTGACCGGTCACTGCTTTCAGCCTCCGGGTACGCAGGCTCGTGGGTGATTTCAATTGTGGTATGTTGATACACCTTTCCTAGAGGTGCCAGTTCCATACCCGAAGACTGTACAATGTTATCAGTAGATCCCTCACGCACGGTATGGCCGAATTCGTCGTCATCATCACGGTGTCGATGGGTTCGCAGAACGCTGATATCGGTCCGGGTGTGCTTGCCTTCCGCGGCTGTAATGGTTGTAAGATGGTCAGTCTTCCGGTTCTTGCTGCTTGCAAAGCGGTTGTAGCTGCGATCGCGACTCGGCTCGGATTCCAGAATCAGGTTTCGGCGGGTGAGCGTGTAGAGAAGGACATCAACTAAGCCTGAACTGGTGATCACAGCACCAGCGACACAGAAGAAGGCGATGCTTGGTGTTTGACCTTGGGCTGTGGCCATTCGTCCTGCAGCAAGAGGCAATGACAGCACAATGTACGCAACCGGATAGATAATCATGTATCCGATGACACGTCGCAGGCGCTTGAGACTTTCCGTTTGACTGTTTCCAAGAATCGCAGATTGCTTGATCCGACGTCGTAGCTGGAACCACATGATGGCGTAAAGGCAGACAGTTCCGAATTCAGCCAGGAAAATCCAGATATAATGAGTCCACAAGCGGATTGGCTCGTACTCTTCGCTGATCCAGCACTAGGGGTTACATTCAGCAATTGATTTCCATATCGGGGAAACGTAGGACCCTTACCCATGCGCCTGACGGGATGAAGACAAATCGCCCATGAGCTGCAAGCGGAATAATAACCAAGATAGCCACAAAAATCCATACACCAACCACACCACAAACGAAGACGCGATGGCTCAGCTTGTGACCCAGTGCTACCAGAAGGAATGTATGAACAGCAATTGCGAGCACGAACAAACCACTGCCGGGGTCCCCGATCTGCAGCCAAAATCCTTGAAGAAAGCAGGCCGCTGAAGATGCTTCTATTTTGTTCTCCGTAATCCATTTAAGGCAGATCAAAAATGCAAGTGATTGTTGCAGATCGGCCAACACTAGGTTATAGATAAGAACGATGTACTGATTGTAACCGATATATCGTGAGTAGTTGGAGCGCCAGAAGACCAGCCGATAAGTGATGAATAATAGTAACAACAAAGTCGCGATGAAAGATAGGAAGGCCATCACCGTGACCGCAATTAGACCTTTGCGTTGGGCTGAAGGTAGAGGATCGATATCCATTGTAGGGCCCGCGTCCGTATAAGCCAGACGCCGTGCAAGGGAATTACCCTCGTCGTCACGACTGGCCAGCACACTCAACACCTGAGCCAGACTCATTGTCGTTTAGCTTCTCGTAGTAATTCTTCCGATCCTGCTGTTATCATTCTTCGCGCGACACGTGAGGAGGCCGTGCCCCAGGGTAGGGCGAAGTTGTCGAAAGAATACTGAAAATAGGAAGATGAAAAGCCACCCTGGGGAGACACTGGCTTCTTTGGTAGATCTAATAGGTAAATCGTCGGGCTGGCTCCCTATGGATATTTAGTCCAAAGCGGAGAAATATCTATTATATCCGCTTTCTTCAGGGGCTGTCCATGCCCTTATTCCATGATGGACCAACTATTAGCATGAGAGAAGAAAAGAGGGGGAGGATGAGAAGGTTAAGGGCCACCACAAAAGTAGTGCAATATTAAATCTATTATTTTTTTTTTATTTTCTAAACTAAATTTCTAAAATGGGGATTGAAACTAAACTACCGACATTGGGCGAGTGGACTGTGTGGTGTGGAGTGGCACCTCTCGCATCCGTAGGCCGCGCAAAGCTTTTATTAAACTCTGATGGGTTTAGTTATCTCCGCCTCGACCAACAATTCCCTTATGAAAGGGACTGACTCCACAGGACTGAGCGGACTAAGGAGTAGTAAGTTTACTGACTGAACTTGGAACGCCATTACAGGGGCAACCTTCCGGACGATCAAATATGAAGTAAAAAAAAAACCTAATGGACTGCTGGGCCTGGAGGTGGTGGTTCCTGAAAACTCTAGACACGAGAGGTTCCATGCCAAGAGAAGTAAGGCCACGAATGTGATTTCGGGTTGCGGGGGAAGGCTCAAGGATATACGTAGTAAAATTTCTTGGCTCTCGTAATTCGACGTTAGATAACCTTCCCACGAGCTTACGGGGTTAGGTTACCCATTGAGAAGAAGAGCAAAAATGGTAACCGTTGTACCAGATAGGTTCCAAACAGCCGTCGTCTGCAGTTCGCCGCAGCTGCAGGGGCTGAGTTGGGCCCATTGTGGCATAAGTGGACTTCTACCGACCACAGGCAGAAGGATATTATTGCACGGAAAATCTCAAACAGGAGTAGTTCAACTTTGCCACCGTTCCTCCGTGGCAGACACACAGACACCGGATTGGACATTAGGCGCATACGTAGTGCGTTAAAGCTGGAAATTAGCAAGAATAAGATTGAACCGCCGCAGGAAACCCCGCAAAGTTTCCCAAGTCAAGCATAATGAACATCTCGCTCCTTTCTTAGTGACCGGGAGATAAGACTTCCTTCTCCGTGGAACGAAAGAGGAGAACCCCTAAACAAAATTGCATTAGTGTTGCCGAGACTGAAGGGAGGGAGACAATTCCAGAAATCCAACCGTCTCGAGACTCTCAAGACCCGCTACGTCGATCGTTGTGGGTAATAAATACCGGAGATCCACAAAGAAATGGAGCATTGCTCTGTAATCAGGTATCATTCATTCCGTGTGCTTGTGTAATAAAAACTTGAGAAGGGAGAAAAAGAAGAGAAGAAATACGAAGTTGACGTTTTCTCGTCTTGTGTTTTTCTTCTTGTCTTTGCCCACTCGCCCTCCCAAATATAAGCCTCTTTTGCTTCAATAGGCAATCAGTGAGAACTATTGGATATTACGTCTAGGTGCGGCTCGGTGTTGTCCGAGCGGGCGCACACCGACTAAATTTCTGGGCAGATCTTATCGACAGTCAAAAGCTTGCGGGCAATTGTTGCGAAACTGCAATTCAACTTCAACGATACTAATGCGTGATTGACATGGGAGCAGCGGTTGTCCATGGCAAGGAGCCAGAATTGCCGGGTAATTGATTGGTGTACCTAGCCCACTTCCCGCTACAGACTCTACTCCGGTAAGAATTAGCCACGCTCTAGACACTGTCCGTACTAGTATACTGTAGTGCATACAATAGTAACAATCCATCCCTGCAGCAGATGATCGCCTGTTGATATCTGTTGGCTCTAGACGACATGGCATAATCTTAAAATGCAACGATCTCCTATTGAACGATAGCGTGGGAGAAAAAAACCCCAATAATGAGGCTGCATGTGATGGCTCATAGTTTGAAAACCATTTGGACAGCACTCTGTTCCATAAGAACTCAACAATCAGACGAATTAGGCCTTCATATTTTAAGTGTAATGAGGATGAATGAGCACGTGAATGGTATAGGGATGACAATGGAAAGTAAAGGCCTGCCCCCCCCATTAGCCACGGATTGGCACAGGTCGAAGTTGAGTCCCAAATTGCTTGTTGATGCTTAGTCCTGCTTGTTAACCATTAACATGAACGGGAACGTGACCCATCCAATTGCCGCATGACATGAGACTATTCTCAAATAGGCCTAATGTGTTTCTAGGCTTTTCGGTTCCATTTCCAGATTGGGCACGGAAGCACCAGAACTGGCTTCTGGTCTTTTTGATCCTTTTCGATCATAACTTTCCCTTCTAGGTTTAGTACCCTGTGACTCTCCTTTTCGCCTTCCTCATCATTTTTCATAGTCTAATGCATATGCAAACTCCATGTGGGTTCAATTTGCCATATAAACTTTTTACCAAATGATCATCACAGGCATACTTAAAACTCCAGATCAATAGAATCTGGATGACATTAATTTTCAAGACTCTCCATCAGTACCTTCCGGTACAGCCTCACTGTCGTTCTTGTGGATACTTCACTCTCTGTGATAGGTGCTACGGAGTAAGGTATGGGGCACCTACCGTACTTCGTAGTCGTCATTTAATCATTACTAATTCTCCATGACATTCATTTGACTTTGGCTAATGTATTTACTACTGCGGACAAGTGCTACTTCAAAACCTAAACCGTCTCCCACCGGGCGGGGTGTCATTTTAGAGTATCGTCTCCGTGAACCGCAACGCTCAACTTGGAAGCTATGGCTGCCACATGGCCGCATGCAGCTCATCGTTGTTACCAGAAAGGAGAGCAACTCCTTACCGATACGAGCCAGCCGATCGCGCATAGACCCTGCGTGTTTACGGATGACTAGCCTGAGCCTCGGTACTTTGTCATTTTTTCGCCGAGATACCGTGGCACGCAGGATTTGCGTTATAATGCTTTGAGTGTTGATTGGAAATTCTCATCAAAGATCACCAACAATGGTTGCTTGCTGTCCACCACCGCGGTCCCGCGAGTTGAGAATACGGTTGATCTTTCCCGAGCTAAATCTTATAGCTCCCTGAAATGAACCTAAATACTTGCTTCTGGAACGTCAATTCTACAGCCACAGACGCCATCGATCAGCCATCTTTCGAGAGATTTCTTCAGCTTTAAAAGTAGCTTATACCGAGAATGGGCAGCTTTTCCTTTTTCAGTTCACTCGCCGCCGATCTCATTCAATTGACCGCACGATAATGGCGACACACATTCAGGATATACTTCACGTGGATACACGAGGAACAAGACTTTATTTTCTACGTACTTTATTTCTCCACAGGTGAACATCATGGCTCTAAGAAGACCGTTCTATGGATGAGTAGATCGAGACTTACACTATGATGGACTAGAGCTCTGGGCAAACCTTGCCCTCCGAAATAAGCATTCTATCATTGCCAGATGCAAGGGATGTGGATGCCAATGTGCCCGTTCGCATACTATATGTGAAGAATACGGTTATCTTTGCGAGGTTGTCATAATCTTACACCAAACTTTGTTCCACGTGAGGGAGTGGGACGTCAAAAGCCCAGTTCACAAGCGTATTGAGTTAGCTGTACTCCGTAGGTACATCTTCTCTTGGCTGAAAAATGCGGCTGTAGCAAGCAAATGGGACTACTGGAGCTGCTTTGGAACGCTAGATCTTCTTCAAATAAAATTCAAGCATCTCCTACTCATGCTATGGGTCGAGCGAGCCCGTACGATAATGATTCAGCGTCCTGTCAGCGCACCGGCGTCCAATTCAAATGGAGACCAAATACATACTCCGTACTTTCAGGTACATGACGATTTTCGTCAGGGACCACACCGAGTCGCTGGTTGATCACCCACTCGAGTCGGTGTAGTCAAGGGTTTTCACTCATTCGTTCTGATATCTTGTCGATCCGGCAATTCGGCAGCTTCGCGCATTGAGAAACAAGGTGGGCTATCCTAATGCTGGCTGGTATTGGTCGGAGTCAACCGGAAAGAATCCGGTAGTCCCAGTCTAATTGAAGACTCTAACAGCCAAAACTGGATCGTCCCTGCCGATACGCAGCGTTACGGAGTACCGTCGCAGCAACCGCGGTTCCTTATATCAACGGGCATAACTCACGCATTCACCAATACGGCTGTATGCAAGAAAACAACAACTTTCTACTATGCCAAGTCTTGATGTAGTATCCTCGGGCGTGACCCGACATCCGTACCCTGGATTTGAGGGAATTATTGCGCTTCTAGTGAGCTTTAGTTTCGGGTTGAGGCCAGCCCCTGAGTATCTGCCTATGGATCCATCCAGTCTTGGCGTTACCTCAATTTCACCCCCTCGATCTCTCCCGGTCCCAAACTTCCGGTCTCCATTCCATGGACTTCCACGGTTCCACCGGGAAGCGGTTCCAAATGATTGGTACAAAGTATATATGTGTATATGTGTCATGTCCTCTCCTCCACCCAATAGCCATGGGAGAAGAAAGTTCTTCTGCCGATACCCACTCACGACCTGCCGTCTGCATTAGCATTGCGCATGCTTGTTCCCATGGGTGCAGTACCTTTTGACCCGCGCTGAACAAGGTCTGTGGCCGTCCGTTGACTTTTTCTCGATGGGTCAGATGAATTTCATGGAAGTGTCCACTGAAACGCACCAAGCAGCGACTGATCAGCGCAGGGATCGTGACCTGATGATTGATCACATTCCTTTGATATTATGAACAAATTCATTGGATATCCCTCTCATCCTTCCGAGACCCTCCTCGATGCGTTGCACGTGCACCTCCATATCCACTACTGCATCTGGGGGATAGACTCTATTGGCTTTCAATGATTTTGATTGGGTTGACAAAATTCTGGTTCAGATCTCCACAGTGGGAAAATTTCCCTACTTTGTGGTTTAATGGTTTGCACTCACCAGCTCACTCCAACGAGGAGATAAACTTCCAGATCTCGCACCCCCTATCTCACCATCCCAAGTTCTCGGAATCTTTCCTACCGAGATTTTACCAGATCCGAACTCGAGATTGTGCCCAACGACCAGAAGTTGTGAAGCTCTTCATATTGAGTCCGATACTATAATGAAAGACAGGCTTACCGATATCCAGTATAAGAGTAGAATGACGGGAACGGGTGGAAACCCGGTTATAGCGCGTGGCACTTGCAAAATTTTCAGCTCCCTTGCCGTAAATACCTTCATGCTTTGTTGCAGTTCGCCCACGAACCATGGTTCCAGACGGCACATACCGCATCGGAATGAACAAGATCAAGGTAGCGAAGGGGAGACCCAAGAGCTCTGACATACCAAAGCAAGGTATCAAGGCGTTCAACAAACTACACCTCACATATCAACCACCTAAACTGCATAGAACGCATAAAGATTACTAACAAAAACAAGAAGCATCCACAAATTATCCAAATCCCTGTGCAAAATGCAACCCCAGAAATAACTCCAATAGTTCAAAACTAAGTATATTATACTCCAGAAGAGCCTCGAACACGGATCTCCTAATTTAGACAATAAATAATTTAGCCTTACGCCATGGATCTGCTAGGCAGTATCTCCCAAGAAACTATTTTCCTCCTGCGTTCAGAATGCTACCTTAAGCACAACCAGCCTACCAATCACAACACCTACTCACCCAACAACGATAAACTTGGGGAGAAAAGGACTCACCCCGTCTTGGCAACATCCACCCAAGCTCAATATCAAACACACATCTCAGAGAGAGGCAAAAAAAAAAAAAAAAAAAAACTCATCCCCTCTTTGCCCCATCCATCAAGCACCCACTCTGAATGTACTCAATACTCATGATAACATATAACCCAGCGAAACCCATAGTCCAGACCCCAGCACCGTCGATCCAAATTTCCTCGTCTTGTGGAACTCATTTTGGAGTCATGGAAAATCCTGATAGACAATCTAATCGACGGATCGTCTACTTCTCCAACTCTGCAGAACAAAGCAATGGGTTGCCTTACTCTTTCAGTCTAGCGTGTAGCCCATGTGTTGTGGGTGGGGACATGGGATACGATGATTGGGGATTTGGAATTGGACCATAGGGGCCACCTTCGGGAACGTGCTTTGTTTATGTGTTTCTGGTCCTTTTTTCCCGTTGCTTCTGTTGCTTGAGGTAGGTTGCAATGTAGGCTATGTGGATTGACCTGCATGTATCGGAATATGGGGTCTTTCCCTTTCGTCATACTTGGGGCTAAGGTGA
Organism: Aspergillus caelatus; assembly: GCF_009193585.1. Taxonomy (NCBI): domain Eukaryota; kingdom Fungi; phylum Ascomycota; class Eurotiomycetes; order Eurotiales; family Aspergillaceae; genus Aspergillus; species Aspergillus caelatus. The sequence goes on from NW_022475292.1 coordinate 119,215, forward strand.
AAAAAGGTAGGTATTCATGTGGGAACTGGATGACTGGGATTTGGGATCGGGTGGATAAGTTGTGGTTTACTATCGTGTGCTAAAGGAGATGTCTCGGGGGAATGTCTTGATTCCCTGGTGTTTAATTGTGATGTGCGATTTGATGTGTATCTCAAGTTTGGGATTTTGTTGTGTTGGTTTGGTCTATTGATTGCTGGTCTCCTGAAGATATTCTATCTTTGCTAGGTGCTATCTAGTACTAATATGCGGTGCTGGTGATGGAAGGGGTAAAGTAGAATACAGTAGCATTAAGAATCATGTCAATCTGTACCAATGTACATACAATCAACGAATGGATCTGTACTGCGACTTACACACGTAGTCATTCAATAGTATCAGGAAATTCTCATGAGCTGGGTTTCAATTCATTTCATCACGTTTCGTGGATTCGTGGCTCAACTATGGCTCATCAAGGTCGTAACGCTGGAAGTATTTAATGAAGATTGAAAGAAATATCATGCAATGGGTTGTAACAAGATTATTGGTGAGCTCCAAAAGAGGAAATGGGTAGTTTTTTTTTTTTTTTTTTTTCCTGGTTTCAAGATCATCTCCTTTTGGAGCCTCGATCTCGTCGGCTGTCGTATGTGTCTTGTTCTTCGTCTTCCTCTTCGACTGGTGCTGGGGTCCGTCGTTCGGTGCGGCGCTTGGGTCGCCTTCTGCGGTTGGAGCTGATGTTGCTGGCCGAGTCATCGGGGGCCAGGGACCGGTCATCATCCAAACCGTCGTCTTCGGTGCTGTCTTCCCATGTGCCGAGCCCGGATGCTGGAGTGCCCAAGCGAGCCTCGACATATGACCCGCGGCGTTGCTGGTTGGCTACAGACAAGCCGGCACCACGTTCTCGAAGTGCTCGACGGACGACCTCGGCTTTGCAATGGAGTGCCTCGAAGGCGTCCTCTAGAGCCTCCATCCCGAGATAGATGTCACGCTCGATCTCGGCTAACGCTGCAATTTCCATCTCCTCATCCAAGGCGATGGGGCCTCCAAAGTTTGCTGGCGATGAAACCCTACCGTACGACTGGCTGGCTGGTCGGGAATTGGGCTCCATCTGACTGGGCGTCGGCCCTCGAGAAATGCCACCAGTTGTGAAAGGAGTATTTGATCGGCTGCTGCTCCATCGTTGCGGCGTGGACCCCGTAAAGGAATCCTCTGCACCACTGCGGAGGAATCCATCAAATCTACCTGAGATCAGAATATCCCATTCGTCATCACTAATAGCCGCGAGTGTCGCAAGTACATGGTGAAGTTCTGGATGGTTTAACATGTAGATGGCAGCCTCCGGGTCCCGGGGCGGGGATGGCAGTCGATAGAGACGTTGTATAGCCAGAGATGACGAAATTAATGCCGGGGGCCGTGGCGGACGCTTTCCGTCTGGTTGAGGCGTAGGAGAGCCAGCCGGAATGCCCAGCAGCGCGCGGAATAGAGGACGTTGTTCAGGCCCAAGGTGTGTCAGGATAGCGAACGTGAGGGTTTCATCATCTACCTCATCCGGTGCATTGGTGGCCTGGCTTACTTGCTCACTAAGCCATTTGTCGACGGTCACTTTCGTCTTGCGCGACTGTCGCATGAAATGTTCTCGGTATTCCTCTGGAATGTCAATGTCCATCTTCTGCATGGGAATGTGTTCATCACCCGACATGTCCGCATCGTTGACTGACAGTGATAGCATGAAGGGTGGCCAATTGGGTAGCTCTTGGCGGCCGGACACCAACTCCAGCACCTCACCCCAGCTGACCCCTGACGGATGCTCTTCAGGCTCGAGCTCCTCATGAACACACATCAAGCAATTACATGATTCTGACGAGATGTCACGGGCAAAGACTGCTTCAAGTCGGTCAAGCAGGCGACGTGCGACCGATCGGTATCCTGTCGCAACTGCCAGCGAACCATTCTTAGCCATCACTTTGTGATAATCCTCCAGTATACGGCTGAATGGGTCAAAGATCTTGGACGCTGCAAGCTGAGGCTGGAACGGTTGGTAAGATGGTTGCTCCGGTGTACCGGCAGCGAGCAGGAGGGCCTTTGGTACTCGATGGTCAAGGCCACCATTCTGCAGCAGGTAGTCAACTCGAGGGATGGTAACTGGCATCTCTGGCGGGGGAGGCGGCGGGGGAGGGGTGCCATAGCCCGAGTTCGACGTGGGAGGGCGACCATACTCAAACGCGAAGTCCGCAGAAGTGCGACTACTGGGCCGATGGGACACAGACGACCGTGTCTGGTTCCGAGAAGGCGGTTTCTCTGGACTCTTCGGCTTGCGAGAAGACGACTGCTGTTGTGCAGCAATAGTCGCATCGGACCCGTTTGCCGATTCGGAGCCAACGTCGCGAACGGTCGCGGGGGATCGAGGGGGAGACACTACCGGAGCAGCACGACTAGACGAGGATCGTTTGGGTAGTGCGGCTTCTTCGACAACTCGTGATTTTGTAGAGTTGCGACTCGCTGTCCGGGCGGGAATGTCCTTATCATGACTAGACCTTTTCGTTTTGGAGGATGGAGTGTCTGCACGCATCGTCTTACTTGTCCTAGACTCATCATCCCTTTTCGACCGCAGACTTGACGACGACCTGGTCGATTCGGCTCTGATCCGAATCTTGGCCTTCCCATCTTTCGGTTTCTCTTTATCTTCTTTGTCTCCGACCGTGCTTCCTTTGCGTGAGTTCTGATCGACACTGGTCAGCGGTGGGCTAGGCGGTGCATGATGGTTATCGGTGCGGCGTTGACTATGTCGCTTCCCCCCGTCTTTATTTTCTTCGGTTAGATCGGTCGGGTCTGGGGTAGGAAGATCCGGTTGGACCACAGATTCTCGACTATGGGCTTTGGAGAAAGTAGGATACGGCAAGCTGGTCCTCGACTCGAGGAAGGAAGCCGTGACAGGACGGCTGGCACTGTCGACGCCCGGCATGGAGGACCGACGTTGTTGGCGGGAGCTGGTGGTCGTAGGGGTCGAGGAGCGGCCCGTCGGGGCGTCTCGATCGTGTTCCTTGGTTGAAGAGCGGTTGGACCGACCGTGGGACGAGCGAGGTTTGGATTTTGTTTTGGAAGAAACGGTGGAGGACGACGACACTTTGCGCTCTCGGTCCCTGTCGCGATCTCGGTCATTTAGTCTGATGGGTAGAAACATGACGTGGGATAAATGGGCTCGAGTGAGGTGGAGGGGGGGAAGGGAATTGGTGGAAAGCCACAAGTAGTGTCGTTGTGATATTCTTTTTCCTTAAAAAAAAATCGAACCACTTTTCTCCCCCTGCAGTCTTTCTTCCCCACTAATCGTCTAGTTACCTCGTAGATTAAATCAAAATAGAAAGGAATAAGAGGCTGAGAAGTTAACTCTCTGAAGGCCTCTCGGAAGTGTGTCACAAGCGGAAGGTTGGCGATCGCTCAGGTGATTGATCGATCCGAAGCCGATCAATGGGCTGTGTTATGTAGGCAGTAACCCTCGAGTAGTAGGTAGTCTCGTCTGGCGCTTAAGAGTGCGTCCAGGAATGCGCGTCTCACTGGTCGAATGGCAATCACACGGCGTTTGAGTCACTCCAGGAAAAAACCGGTTGAGGGGCATGCGACATCCCGTCGCGAGGACGATCTAAAAAAAGAAATAAGAATCGAGAATGAATGAATGATGGATAGATAAGGCTAGGCCGCACAAAAGAATCGAGAAAGATCGAGAAGACAACCAGGAACGGTGCATAAGGACAGAGAACTGGGAAAACACCGGAACTACTTTTGCGGTGAAGAGTAAGAGGTTGGACTTCCCCGCAGGGCTGGCTCGTCTTTAGTGAGTCTGACGTGGTGGGCCTGCTGCATGGAAGCCCAAAGATGAGTCGATCAATTGACGGGAACTAGGGAGTGGAAGAGGGAAATTGATGTTAGTCCAAGGAGGACATCAAGCTTAGAAGAACAGTTGCAATGGGGAGAAGGGAGTATCAAGTCTCATATCGAGAAAGTTATCCTTGTTGATGTTCCTGGAGGCGCCATCCTCTTAAGTGCCTAAGGCAGATAGATGGTCACTTGCCTTAGGCTGCAACAAGACAACAATGATGCTGAGTAGCTACATTTCTTGGATTATCTATCCACATAGGCGATTAAGGATATCATATTAGGAATATTTCAAATCCGAATAAGGTCTTTCCGGAAATAATGATCACAATAATGTCCATCGAACTTGTCGACAGACTAACTCCATATCCATGCGATCCGCCAATGTCTAATCCCACGTCGTCAGACCATTCGCAGCTTTCTTTACTGGCAACGTTTCTAGTACCCGATTCCCATTCTCTTCAAGGGCCACTCCACTGCGGCGTGCAGGTCGCATCATCTTCCCACTAGCTCGAGTTCTATGTGCCCTCTGACGGTCCCATACCCAACCTTCCTTAAGCCACATCCAAGTCAAATATGCTCACAGTTCATTGTCATGTGTCAGAACTGATTTCGACTCCGTAACTAATTCAGACATGCTTTTGCATGAAGAAACATTAAGTGCTTGGGGTAAGCCCCATGCGGTCTAGGTTAAGCGCGGCGATTTTGCGCAAGGGATCGATGGGGTAGTCCAGCATGCCATTTGGGTTTATGTTAGCGTATGGGCTTCCAGCGAAGAAGTCCTTTCGGCGGATGCTGATGCGTTGATCTTGGGAGTTGGAGGGCGCTGGAAAGATGGTCTATGCAGAGTTAGTCCTGAAGCTATAGATATCAATGTCTCAGGACTCGAATAACACCCACATGTATTGGTCCTTCTTGTATTGGCATTCCGTTGCGATCAAGTTTAAAGACTTTAATAAAACCACTAACATGATAGTCGTCCGGATGTTTTGTCCATTTGACAATGAATACTCGCTTGACCGCTTCATTGCCACCTACCAAGAGAAGATTCACGTCATTTTCGAGTGCGGGACTAGACTCCCACCAACCACACTCCATAACAAGCGTGGGTATCTTGACGAAGATGGACTGAATAAAAACGTCTGGTTCTTTTCTACTTCCACAGTATGGTCCTTCACGGAATTTCAGAGCTACCAAAATCAGTTTTCAGTTTTTATCTGGGGAGGTAGTGTTCGAATCATACTTGTACCGGTATACGCATGAAGATCTAGACTCTCATCTAATGTTATCATGCCATTGAGATACCAATCCATTTGGCACTGTGCGTGCCATGGTTGTATCGAGTCGTGTAAATAAGCAGGCATAAGGTGGAGAGTAAAAACACCGACTTTGGAGTTAAAAGTCTTTCTAAACCAGGAATAGTAATTAAGTAATGACATACTGTTTATCGCCAGGAAAACTGTTTTAACTTACCTTATAGATAGACCCTCGTGCTGAGTCTCGAGAAAACTCCATGCACTTTCAACCCAGGTAGGCTGTAGACCTTCGTACAGGAGAAAAAGATCAGGCTTTGCGTCCCCGATGCTCCTTGTCAAGTGATCAAGAAAATCAGGATATTGAGAGAAGAGGGAAGCATTGAAATGCATGATGGATTCTGCCATTTTGAAATGTGTACAGGTTAATTTGCAAGAGCTTAAGGTAAGATGAGGTAGAGGAGATTTGAGATAAATGGTGAGGGGAAGAAGGAGGGGGGGGTTATTATAAGCAGGTTGTGCACATGTCAGGGTAATGTCAAGGTAATGTCATAGAGATCATGGCGACATCATCCAAGCGTACCTTGTGAACACAAGTCAGAAGACAGAAGTGAGAGTTCAAGGAGATTTCAATGCAGGCAAAGCGAGAGTTGAAGGTAAGTAAAGTGAAAGACGGAAATTGGAGAAGTGGGAGATCGAGTGACAAAGAGTCCAATGCCGATTAGGCAATCACGATGTACCACGATGTACCTGCACTCTTAGCACTCTTTGTACCTGTAACGTTGCTTTGTTTCCCCGCAATCATCAACCACCCTATTCATTGATGTATAGGACACGTATCATTACTTGAAGCCCGTGAAGCTGGGACTCAAAAAGCAGGTTTCAAAAGCATATAGTTCGTTTGCGGCATCTCTCATACGTTTTGAACTATGGCGTTTGACTAGTTTAAGATCAGAAGAAGGACAACTAGACAAGAAGCTGAGGCACAAGATGAAGAAAGTGGGACCAGTCCCCCAATTGATATGTAGTGATCTGGATTGGCAAAGACGTTGCTAGGTTCCACACTCTGCTTTCTAATGTCGCGTGAAAGGCGATTTGCACGTAACACTGTAAAATATCTCGCACAAGCCCATTACACTTACCATGAGACTTGCCCGAGGTCGTCAGGAACGTCCCACCCATGCAATTGACAAACTCTCGTATATGCAGCCACAGCTTCGCCAACAGAATAATCCTGAGTACTCCGTTGGTCGAGGCGAGCCGGTACTGGATCTCTGCTGGTCAGAGCCATGCGGACCTGCAGCAAGACACTTTCAATGCTGGATACAGGGGACCAGCCTGAGCTGGTCAGCAGCTCCATGCACATCGCCCCCCCAGCCGTAACATGGCCCCCACCTCCCTGGCTAAACGGTAGAAATCGCGGGCGAATAATGCGCACAAAGGGGGGTGACATTGGGAACTGAGGTGGAAACCGCAACTCCATGACAATGGCTGTCAAACCCGCCGCCTTCAGATCCTTGGCCAGCGGCAGGGACGGTTCGAAGCTGTGTAGCTGCACAATCCACTGATAAACGTTGTTCACGAGACTTGGATCAATATACCAGCCGAGTGCATGCAAGGGCTCCCGTTCTTGCACTTTCAATGTGGCCTGAAGATGCCTCTGCAGAGACTTGGTCGCTACCATTGTGGCATACTTCGGTGGGCCAAGTAGCTGAAGAGCAGACTCCTCCAGACTTCCGGGTCGAAAGTCAGTTTTGGACAGATCATAGTTGGCCTCATTCGCGGCCTCGTGAGTATCGGTGCTAGTTATAGTGTCTGCGTCGAGCAGCCAGTGATCATCAGCCACTGTAAGGACACTGTCGTGGTCATCATCGGAGACTAGCACCACATCATGTGAAAGCTGGCCTTCACGTGTACTTCCTGTTGTTTCTTCGGCATACTTCTGACTCCAATGACTGCTAACAGCAGAAATAGGGAGCATCAGAGCTTGATCATTGGGGCCACAGGCCTCATACTCAGGGTGCTGAGTATAGGTAATTGATGGTTCTAGTCCCACGCTGTCCGTCTTCAGAGAAGTACTCCTATGCCCAATGATGAGATACCTGGGTTGAATCCAATCCAGTCTGTCTACCACATAGTAGCTGCTGTTGTGCACGAATTGCTCGGGGACATTGACTACTTCATTCAGCGACAGGGCTCTGTCGATCTTCAGGATGCTATTGCGCCAAGGTGTAGCCACCTGATGGGCATATTCCAATGAATGTTGAAATCGTGGCGACATATAAACTCCGTGTCCCGAACTACGACCATTCGCGATCGTTTTGAAATGGAGTCCTTCGCGTAGAATGCTATGCCAGTTGTATACTGGGCTTCCATGCCAAGCAAATAGCGTTGGGTACTCTGCGTTATGGGAGGAAGAAAGTGACTTAACTGCGCTGACAAAACGCTGCTCCTTATCAGGTGCACCTTGCGCGAGCCTGAACTGGGCATATCCTTTCAAGTCCGGGATTTGGTGTTCAGGATCGTCCTCGTACCTGATACACGATCGGTTTGATGCAACAATCCATCTAAGAACATAAAGAGCAGCTGGAGATATTCTATCGCTCCACGAAGCCAACATCCTTTTGAAATTGCCGCTAGGGTGGCTCAAAATAAATGACCGCATTGAGTTAACGTCGGGAAGCGTATCTAGAAGCATCACTATCGCATCGCATTTTGTACTGTCAGGCAAATCGTCGAAGCATCCTTTGTATGTCACAAATTGTACCATGTTGCTCTCTTTGAAATTATTACCATGTTCAGCCGGTATTTCTCTACTAACTGGACGTGAAAGCTGAATAAAAGGGGGGAAATTGGCGTCCTGCACGCGACAGTGCCACTGAGGCCTTCCATAGCGAATATGTGCACCGGAGGGTACAATCGCAATCCAATCACCCGGTCTCAAATCCAGCGTATCATGGACGTCAATCTGCATTGTAGTTTTGTTGAGCCGTCCATGGTAAATCATTTGGTCGTTTTCATCGCGATAATATGTAGGGACATTCATTCCAAGACCCGTGGGTAAGTTTTCCAGGTAGCCAGTCATTGCTCGAGCATAGGTAAAACTGACAAGCATATCCACGACAAAAGGCTGGGATATTATCTCCCACTCCAGACTAGGCCCCATACCAAGCCTCATGTACTGGTACAGACACAAGCTGTTTGAGCAAACATAGGGCATAAGTGCCTCGAAGCCTTCATCGACCTTGCAATAACAATTGAGGCAGAACTCGGTGCACTTAACAAACCTCCGAAGGGTGAATTGTATTGCAATCAGAGGAAGGGATAGTGGAGGCTTTTCTTCAGAGATATGATCTGCTCGCAGGAACTGTGGAGTCGTATCGTTCCAAGCTTCTGGAACGAAGTACACTTCGCGTGCCACCTCTTCAGAATCTGGGAGCCTGCCTTGGCTATTCTTCAAGTAAAGTTCGGCACCGGTCCACGTGAAACAATGATGGATACGATGCCGTACTAAGTTTATCAAGTGTGTATTGAGAAGCGTATGCAATGAGTCGCCAATGAAGAACGACTGCATATCTGGACCCGCCTTCTTGGTATTTTCTGGGATTTCGGTCTCTGTCGCAACGAAAGCTTGCGTAGCAGAGGACAAGCTAGGCTTGTAGGAATTGCAAAGACCAACGTTCATCTGAATTAATGATGTCTTCGGCATGGACCTGGAAATTGCCTTGTCGAGGTTGCAGTAACCAAAGGGATATCGCAGAAGCAAAACCAGATACTGCGATGGACGGACATTCCAAGCCTGCATGGCGACTTTGGAAATACCAAGCTTCGCTATTCGACAGGAGATCGAGACGATGAGAGATCCAGTTAGTTCCCCGAGGAAGCCAACTCGATAACCGGCCTTTTTTACAGCACTCATGTCTGAGCGTATTTGCTTCATCACCTCGGCCTTGTCTATCGACGGCGTAAATTGGGCGGTAGAGTCAATATCGAAGTCCATATCATCACCAGAGAAAATATCACTTTCAGAGTCACCCTCATGAAGAGGATCCAACGCAGAGTCTATCCCAAGCAAAGCATCATCTATGCAGTCGCTGATACATTCCAGAAAAGGCTCAATCGCTAACCCGGCAAAAGTGGGTTGCAAACGTTCAATAGCCTTGGACACATCATCGGGAATGTTATCGCTCGCTGCGAATGTAAAGTATGTATGATCACCGGGATAGTCATTAGTGTCTGCCACATGTCATTTAGCAGCAGTCGGTGGATTGAGGAGAAGGGCAAAGGCTCATACCTAATACCGATGTCTGAAAATCAATCGTCTGAGCGCTGAAGGGTGCCGTGTAGGTAAACAGGACCAAGCCATGCTCTTCCCCCGCTCTTACACCTTTCAGGTGGGGAAATCGCCCTGGCACTGAAGCTTGAATGAGGTCCCTCTGGAACTCTTTGCGGGGCATGGTCGACGGAGTGATGGTGTGGAGCGTGCACTAATGCAGTCCAAGAGGGAGTGGAAGCCTGGGATAACAGGGTGACTGCGGGGAAGGTTGGATAAGAATACTAAGTATATGAGCAGAGGGTGAGGTAGGTAACAGGAAAGATTTCCATTAGGTTGCTACTAATGAGAGTCCCAAATAGGCAAGCCACCGCCTTTTCTGTCTGGTTACAGCCTTGTCCACGTGTAATCGTGTACATACAATCATGTACTTGTATGCACCCTGTTTCTCTCGTATCATCACCTACCAAGGATATCTACTAAAATATATTCTCCCATAAAGATATTGGCCACGCAATGCACATTATACGCAGCTGGTGTCCTTACATATTGTCAGTAATTTTTACGCGTTACTTGTACGGAGTAATGCAATGTACAGTGTTCATGGGTCAGCGAGGCTGCATTGTATTATTAAGCTGCATAATTTTATATATTAGCACACGCCAGATCTGCATAACAATGATCACTTCCGGGATATTACTCCGTCCCGAACCAACAACAATATTTCAATGCGATTACAAAGCTAGCTCGCTACTCTAGTTATACTTGGGAAGCGACATGACAAGACTAACTCTGTAGAAACTTTCACTGAAAGGCAAATTAACAATACTTACGGCTGGGCAAAACTTTCTCGTACCGTCTGATTTCATACTAGATCTAATTCGGCGTTTGGCGCCCCACTGTATTCGACATGTACGCGACTGATACCCATCTACCGTTAAAGCGTAAGCGGATCATCACTTCATGTTCCGAGTGCCATCGCAGGAAACAAAAGGTATACCAAAGGTTGATCCCCAATACTCTCTAACTCTGATTTAACTAATTCAGTCAGTGTGATCGGCAATCCCCATGTAACAATTGCTTGGCGCGAAATGTCGCCAGGAAGTGTGTGTACAATGCGCTCCAAAGGTATGTGCGCTTGCGTCAGTGGCTATCACAAAGCACCGTTATTCTAATTTCGTGCGTAGTTCTGGCCAGATAACCGAACCACCAGAAGTGTTGGGCCCAGAGCCCAGCCAGGATCGTGTGCCGGTGGTTCCAGCCGACGATACTCAAGGCTCGGGAGGCCTCGGATACTCCTTGGTTGCTGGGAGTAACGCTTTTGTGGGATTGAAGAGAGTCCGTCTCCAAAGAATACAGATCAATGGTTGGGAGTCGCCGCTAATCAACGATAGGTGCTACAAGACGAGGATGAGTTTCAGCAAATTACATCTGCTCATAACCGTCCGTTCCGTTCACCTGTTTGGAAAACACATGCTCGCACACTGATATCACAGCTACCTTCGAAATCAGTACTGCAACAACTGGTTGATATATTCTTCTCCGAGGTAAATTGGCATTACTTCATACTCGAAAGATTCTACTTTGATGACCTCTTCACCCGTTGGCAATCCACCGAAACGCGCCCGGTTAATTATCTTAGCACCCAAGAGCTATCGATTGAGTTACAATACTTCCCAGCTCTCCTATTCCAGGTGGTTGCCCTTTCACTCCAATTTCTGCCACCCGAGGCGCTCACTCTGACCCAGCTGTCATCGCCAGAGCTTTCCTCATCATACAAGTACAGTGAATTAGGGGATGAGCTTGTAACAGTTTTGGGTAGACATGGTGTAGCACTCACCGCTGTCTTAGCAGACTTTGTGCGCGCGACTTGGCTCAAGAATTTTGGAAGGGGTATTGAAGCATGGCATAGTGCAGGAAATGCCATCAGGTAAGTCTACTTGGCGCCTTCGTGTTCCCGGATCGATAGCTGATAGTTGATATGATCAAGGCAAGCGCAGGAGCTTAGTTTGCACCGGCAACATGACATTCACCAATCAAGCCCAGATGGAATTGAACAGACACTGAGCTTGATATGGTATGATGATTTCAAAAAGCGTGTTTGGATGAACTTGTTTGTTTGGGATAGGTAAGAAAAACAGCAGGATGGATGATACGTTCCTAATTAACTAATCTCAAGTCTCATGGCTATGATCCTTGGCCGCCCACGAACCATCCACCCGGACGACTGCGATGCGAAACTGCCAATCGACTGTAACATCCCCAGGGATCCCTCGAAGACAGTGCCAATGACGGTACAGCCGGGTGAGTCTCCAAATGGGCCAACCACAGTATCAGCGGGTTTATTTCGATACGCATTAGCCTGCAAGTTTCATGAGATGAGGGCACTGAAAGCAGATAGGCCCCATTTAAAGGACCATCATATTATCCAGGGCTTGCACGAACAAGTGATATCGTTGCTAGATAATGTGCCGCCATATCTCAGATTTAAAAGTCCCGATACTTCTTGGGATGGAGAACACTCCTTTCTGCCTCAGCTTCGTGAAGAGGTTTTCATGACAGCAAACATGTTTTTGATGACGTTGCATCGACCACATATCCTTGCTAGTGCACAAAGCCGAAAGGCTGCATTGGAAGCGGCACTGGCAACGTTAGAATCACAACAGCGATTCTTCGGGCAAACAAGTGAACATCACTACCCCTTGTTTGGACTTGCATTCTACACTATCGACGCATCTATTTTACTTTCTGTCATCGTGGCATCGTACCCGCCGCACGGTCACGAACCGAGACAATACATCCACCATGTTCTCCAGCAAGCAATCGATCGTTTATCCCACGTACAGCCCTACAACTCAGTTGCTAGGTCAGGACTTGGCATTGTTCAGCGATGTTATGACAAGTTGAAGGAAGCCTGTCACTCCCCTACCCACACTTCTGCCACACCGACATCCTCAGCTATGTCTCCTCGGTTTGAACTACAGAGTCTCCGCCAAGAATTGAGCCATCGGAATAGCATGTCAATGAAAGACGTCCAATCGGCCCCATCCTCTTCTAGTGGGCCGGAAGGGCTCGATCTGTTAGCACCTGAGCTTTCTGTCATACCCGATAGCTTCGGCGAGACATACTGGCTAGACCAGTTAAACCTCATCCAACCGTTACCCGTCGTTGCCCAGGAACCGGACATGTTTTGGGATTCTTTGTTATTTGATAGTAACATCTTTTAATGGAGTTTTATCTGTGTGAGGCCCACGCATTGCACAATTTACAATACAGGGTTGCTATTTAGGTGTGATATCTGAGATAGCCTACAAACCATGTAAATACAGTCTTGAAGCAGGTCATCGGCGACAGCTATTGCTGTCCGTTGGCGCTGCAATATCACACTAGCGCTTCATGGAGGCTTCCTGCGCAATGTAGCGATGGATGCGGTATCCTTTCAAACATGGATTTGACGCCAACCGAGGTCCAGGCCATGTTCGGAAATGCTCTGAGGTAGTATTTAGTATCTCTTCCGCAACCCCGTGCTTGAGCATGGTAAAGGACTGGTAGCTGAAATAGTCACCCTTTCAATCGGCTGATGACAAGTCAGAGGTTACTCATATATACCATGAATATGGTATAGAAATACAGAGAAATGCTATCATGGACGATGGTCACTAATGAATATACGGTACACATCGTTTTCAGATTTGCAGAAATACCCTCGTTTTTCGGGTCGAATCGTCAAAGTCCCACTGATGATACTATGCTTTACCATTGCACCCAAAACGTCCAATGTTGATTAAAGATGGCAATTGATTCCAAAAAGATTACCCACCAAAGGACAGATGCGACAAACACTTCGTGAGATTTTGAATCTGAGATGCATGAATTGTCCTCTAGCAGCTGTGACTACCCTCTTGCTCCGAATCCTTGCATCCACTGCTGCAAAGCTTTGGATGACCGACAATGCCAGGGTTCTTGCAATGGAAAAGGATGTTCTTCAAGTCTTCCTTCTCAAACTCTGTTCCCGTCAGGACGGACTTTAGGTCATCTTCCGTGAATCCTATTCCACGTTAGTCTTTTCTCATTGATTATCTCTAAGAACTCATGTCAGCTTACCCTTCTTGCTAATAAGCTCGTCTGAGCAGTAGTCGAAGCTTGGTGTGCATACTTTATCTGCGACTGTAACTGCGATCAAGGAGAAGAGCGCGAAGAAAACGGAGGAGGACTTCATCTTGGGAACTGGGTCAAGAAGATGATCAATACAATGATGACGTTTATGTAGACTAAGAAGCAGTTATATTTTAGAATGGTACTGAACATAATTGAGTGCACTGGACACATTTATAGGTAAGCGAGCCGGTCTACATTCCTGGTGAACAGACGTGGAATGTTCTCTACGTCATGGTATGTGGCATTGTCATCGCTGGGTGTTCTTGAAGAATGCTGGAAATAGCGCATCGATTGATTGTTCCTTTTGTCTATTTGTCAAAGACAATAGACAATAGACAATAGCTAACTCAAGCTTTGTGAATTAGGAGATTTGGTTTTGCATTATAAGTGCGAACAAAAAGTATGGAGCTTCTTTTTATTTTTTCATCATTTTTCTTTCTGTCTATCTCGACGCTTCTTGGTCTATTCTAGATAGTCTAGGCTTTGTCTTTATCCCGTGACTCTTGCATACCCCTGGCGTGAGAGTCAAGTCTGGGCTCCCCAGCATTCTTTCTTGAAGCCAACGTTGGGGGTTTCAGGTCATTCTCGATCTTAGGAGCAATCACCCCGCCACAATTTACATTTGAGGCCGTTGCTATGCAAAGCAGCGATGCGGTGTTTCCTCCAATCTTTCCCCTAGAAGCCATAACATCCTTCGAATCTAGAGCATGGTACTTCAAAGTCTGAATAGACAGCCTTCATTTTGATGATTATTTTATTTTTCTCACGTTATTCTTCTTTCTGGTCTCCTTGCCTGCTTTGAGTTTTGCTGTTCCTATTGTATCATGATTCTACATGATAGTCCACTACATAAACACCGGAATTTGTTTTCATAAATTATATGAAAATACATACATATGAATAAAAGAAATAAAAATAAAATAAATAAATAAGTAATGAAAAGTAGTCTTGACCGAAAAAAGAGGAAATGGAGGAGTGTAACTAAGGAAAAGATGGAAGGAAAGATATTGAAGATATTAGTCTTAACGTTCCCGGTGCTTGGCGGGCTTGTCCAGTTTGCCAAGGTCAACAAGCTTTGCCAATGAAAGGCTTGACATGCTTGAGTCAGTATGATCCATGGTGAAACACATGGTTTCTCGCTTGGTATGATTTGTGGACCGTGTAGAAATTGCCGACCCTACTCGGCTATTGAATGTTCAACACGCCTATTGAGCGATAGAAATGTCTAGACTCCAAAAGCAATCCAATTGCAGGAAGAATCCACTCCGTCTGCAATTTATATGTCACTTAGCTTATGCCAAAGTAGACAAGTAGTTCTCCGTGTTAGGGAAAGGCCATCAATTGTAGTGCACTTTCCACACGCTAAAGCACGGAGCCGACGCAATCACCCCCACCCGCCAGACACTGACTGCGCACGAGCCAGCAATAGGTATTATGCTGCTTTATGCATGCAAACTATAGTGGATCCGGTAGGAAACTCCTCAATATCCATCTGACCTCTCGGGATAGAGACAATCAGCCCCTGATGGCAGCTGAAACTCCAGTTATCAACCATGAATCGACCGAGATCCACCACGGCTCCTAGTTAAGATTAGTGTAGTAGTATTGATACAGAGTCAGATTTTATAAGTATGCTGCTCCGTACCTGGTCTGTGGGATATTCAGACACCTTACATTCTCTTACTATCCTTAATCATTTATTTAGTCTTTCCTTTACCCATTGACAGTCATGAAGCGCAGTGCGCTCATTCTTTCGCTCATTCCCCTTGCTTTTGGGTGTGACAACCCAAGTTCTCCCGGTCATAGCTGCGCCTCAATCTACTCGGTTTCTGCTGCAGCTGCTTCTAGCTTTTGTGCCACCTTCACTGCAAGTACCGTGACAGCCACCACGGGGGTCCCGGAGGCCTTTCTCAGCAATTGCGACTACAAAACCAAGCATCTGTCCAGTGCATGCAGCTGCCTGGGCACCGCAGCTGTCCCTCCTGTCGCGACTTCAACTAGCGTAGTAGGCATCCCGTCGGCGTCCTATTAGAGTAGTGCTACTGAACTAACTCATGGGACCAGGCCTCTGTTTCTGTTACTCCAGCAACTGCTACCCCTACGCCTACTACTTTTAAGACAAGCACTGCCCAGGTTGTTAAGGTCGCAAAGGAAGCCACATCTTCTACCGCAGTGATCACTACCCCGGTTTCTGTACCAACTGCCAGTTCATCCTTTACCGGTAACGGTGGAACAACCTGCACCGTAACTGAGTATGCAGCAATCTCGTCCGCTGTTGCGTCTTGCTCCAACATTCTTTTGTCCGACATCTATGCACCCCCTTCCAGCACAATTGATCTCCAAGGCCTGCAGACTGGCGCTGCTGTGGTCTTTGCTGGAAAGACTGTGCGTTCCTATACCCCTTGCATAGGAGTCATGTACTGATTGATAGCACAGACATTTGGAGACACCGCTGATAGTGACTTTGATCCCATCGTTGTCTCCGGGACCAGCGTCACCATCAGTGGTGCTGAGGGTCACGTCATTGACGGCAATGGCGCGGCATACTGGGATGGAGAGGGCTCCAATGGTGGCTCCGACAAGTCAGTCCTTATGAATAACTATTTTAAAAAAGGCAATTACTGACCTCTTGTAGGCCCGACCACTTTTTCGTTGTAAAGAATATGTACAACTCCCGCATCGAGAACCTCTACATCCAAAATTGGCCTGTCCACTGCTTTGAGATTGAAAGTACCGAGCACCTGACTGTTTCCGGCCTGACCCTCAACAACTCCGCCGGTGATGCCGCCAACAGCAAGAGTGATGGGGACCCCGCGGCACACAACTCCGACGGCTTCGATATCAAGGAAAGCAGCTACTTCACATTGGAGAACACCTGGGTGCACAACCAGGATGATTGTGTGGCAGTGACCAGCGGAAATGATATCGTCGTCGACGGAATGTACTGCTACGGTGGACATGGACTGAGCATCGGCTCCATTGGCGGCAAGAGCGACAACACCGTCAACGGAGTCACCTTCTCCAATTCACAAGTGATTAGCAGCCAAAATGGTTGCAGAATCAAGACTAACTCGGGTGAGACCGGCGAGGTCTACAACATTCGCTACGAGAACATCACCCTATCCGACATTAGCGATTACGGTATCGATGTTCAGCAGGACTACTTGAATGGCGGTCCCACTGGTGAGCCCACTAATGGAGTCACCATTGCCAATGTCACCTTTGTGGATGTCACAGGAACGATGAGTGACGGTAAGGATTATTACATTCTCTGTGGAGATGACAGCTGCTCCAACTTTGTGTTTGACGGAGTGGACATCACTGGTGGTAGCGGTGACAGCTGCAACTACCCCTCGACCGGCTGTCCCTGAGTTAGACAACATGTTTTGAATATCAAGTAGATTTATAGGGGGATCTGGAAGAGACTGGGGAAAAGGCTATGTTCGTACAGCAAACTGTGACCTACTTAGGAGTGCATGCACAAAAATACCAAAGGTCAACACGAATAGGCACAGAGCACCTCGATGATCCATACAATAGAAAATATGGGTATAATACATTCAACAATCTTGAACACAATATACAAATATGCTATACTAAGGTAATCAAGATAACAAACCCAACCTCAACCAGACACCCCACCCTCCCCCTCCCCCTTCGCAGCCAACTCCTTCAAGCTCCTCTTCTCCTTCTCAACCCCATTCCTCCTCTGCGCAACATCACAAACCTCCACATCCCCACACTCACACTCCCCCTCCCTAACCCACCGATAAGTAATACTCCACCGATCCCCCCTAGGCCTAACCGACCCATCAGCAAGGGTATCATTCTTCCTCTTCTTAATCCCATGAGTCCAAAACAACCTCGACTCCCCCGTCATCTGCATCATACACCTCGGCACCAAATCAACATCCACCCGCTCCTCCCCACGCCGAAACTGCATCATAATCGGCGCCCCAATCGACAATGCATACAGCTGGTCATACGCCATATGCGCATCTACATGTGGCGGGATACCGCTACCCGGGGGGTAATACTGCAGACAGACTTGCTCCGGAGGCCGCCCCTCCGTGGTTGGAATGAGTGGTTGTAACCAATCTGGGAATTCCTTGTACGGAATGTCCGGGTCTATGCCGAAGGTTTTATAGTCGAATGAGTAGCCGTAGTGGAGGGATATGCGACCACTTCGGGAGGGCCATTCTAGTTGGTTTTGGAAGATGGAGATGAGTTGCGCTTCGTGCGAAGGCGTTATGAAGTCTTCTTGCCAGAGTATGCCATGTGGTTTTATGGGGAGTTCTTGGTATTTGGCATTGTCTTGTGAAGTCATCCTGAGGTTCTTGGATGTTGTTTGTTGGTTGAGGTGGATGCACGTGATGGTGGAAAAGTTTTTGTTTTTGATGCGCCCCGCTGAGATGGAAATCTTGGGTTGTGTGGGTCGCGTTAGTGGCGGTTGTACCGTTGTTTTTGTATGTCTGTACTTATGTTTGTGTTTGGTGTATGTATGTATGTATGTATGTATGTATGTATGTATGTATGTGGTTTTATATGGTTTGGATATCTGTATATTACCAAGTTTATATTAGGCTCAATATAAATATACTAGTTCATACTCAGTGGATCGTTTACGGGGAATATCAATTCTGAAACTGCAACTCATGGAATGACCCGCTACATCCTCACCAATATATATATCAACTACCACCACCACCACCACTCATACCCTCCCCCGGTAGATCACAACACTACTTAAACCCGATCATAACCCAGCCAACCCACCCATTGAAACTAGAAGCCAGATCCTAAGCAGCAGCACTCCCCCTCGTTTCAGGGAGCCCCAACCAAGCACCACCTAAAACCACCCAAACAGCACCACAAAACCAAACTGCCGCACCCCCCGCAAATACCTCCCCAGCAAAAGTATTCACAATCATCGCTACCAGCCCAAACAGCCCCCAAAAGAACCCCATAACACCGACCCCGAAGCCACGGACCGGAGCCGCAAAGATCTCAACCGTGTACGTCGTGAGAACCGCCAACCCCGCAAACTGCAGGAAAGACAGGATGCATTCGAAAGCCAAGAGGGCATTTCTTGACCGCGCCAGTGTGGCAAGGAGCATGAATAGGCCGGTGAGGAGGGCGATTGCGGAGCCGGTGCGTTTGCGGCCGAGGAGCTTTGTTTGGATTAGCATGCCTGCGGCGATGGGGCCGGGGATTGCGCAGAGGGAGCTGTAGAGGTAGCGGGTGTAGAGGTACTTGGTTGTTACTGATGTTGGAGTTATGGGGGAGATGTTGTGAGTGGCGGCGAGGTAGGTTGTGAGGGAGGTTTTGTGGAGGGGAAATGTGAGGCCTGTTAGGGCCCAGAGGAGACAGAGGATGGGGAGGCCGCTGGGTTGAAGGGCGAAGAGGAGGGAGCGGAGACGTGGAGTCCGACGGGAGTCGGTGGCATCGATGGTTGAGTTGACTCTGGCGAAGGAGATTTCGTTTAGCCAGGTGCGGCGTTTACTGTATGTAGCCATGTCGGTGACGAGTTGGGCGGCTTCTGCATCGCGGCGCTTGGAAAGGAGGTATTTAGGTGTCTCGCGGAAGGGGAATACGAAGCGACAGAGGTATAGAAATAGGGTGATGCAGCCGAATGTCCACCATACGTACCGCCATCCTTTGTTGGAGACGTAGTGGCAGGATGTGCTGCTTTGGCTTGAGTGTGTTGAGCTTTCGGCGCGGGAGGAATGTGTCGATAGAGCTTGCGATGTGCTGATTGCGTCGGGGCCGGTTCCGCAGGTGTACCCTGCAATAAATGCCCTGAATGACATTAACAAGGTTTGCTCTGGCATGCCATCTGGGTGACTTACCATCCCACCGCAGCTGAGGCTAGCTGGCCCAACCCCCAGAATGCCCCTTGCACGGTAACCAAGAATTGATGGGAAGCCGGAAGCGACTCTATCAGGATGATGGCATCGACTAGTTGGTTACCTGCGACAGCAAATCCTACCACGAAGCCGATAACACAGAGACCGGTGAAGGAAGGCATGCCGGCACCCACAAGTCCTCCCATGCCCATCAAGACGATTGTGCTAGTGAAGATCCACCGACGACCCAAGACGTCTGACATACATGGCCAGGCAGTTGCACCAACTGTCAGACCGACGGCCAGACTGACGAACAGGTAGGATGGTTTATCTCCGGAAAAGAAGAACTGGGCTTCGTTCGAGGCCGACGGGGCAACAACGACGAATGACATCATCCAGAACTAGATACAGGTTAGGTTTCATGAGGTGATATCTTCCGATAAAGTTTGCTTACGCTGTCAAGAAACCATCCTACGCTGGTGATGATGAAGAGTACCCATTGATATAGGCCCATTTTCATGTCAACCAACGCCTGATTCAGCAGCTGTGCTTTGGCAGCGTAGACTGCATTGCTGCCGGCCTGGTTTGTAAGAGTGCTAACAGATATGCCATTCGGATTTATGTAGGGCTTGCTGGGATCTGCTCCTTTGCCATGCAGCGATTTCTCCACATCCACTACCAAAGTAGACGCAAATGCGCTCTGTGCCTCGATATTCCTCTCAGCGTTCCTATCATCATTGGGGGACTGTGGTATTTCGCCAGCCATGATGGTCCCCAGGCTAAAACTGTTCACTGCTAGCAGATAGACCATGAGAATGAGTAACAGAAAGGGGAAGTAGAGAGCAGGACCCCGCTAATACAGGGCGAGGGAGGAATATTGGGCAGCAGCGAAGGCTGCTAATGACTAACGCATACGTGCAGACCGGAAGATATCGATGCAAACGATATCACACGACTTGGCATGCATTGGTACCAGCAATAGCCCCGCGGAGATAGACATATTTCTTTTGTGTGTAGCTCTTCAATCACGGCTCTGAATTCCGATAACAGATGTCATCGGCAGTCCTAGCTACTAAGCCATACTCGCATGCTCAATATCAATATCCCTTTTTGGTATGATAATAATTGATCGAGCTGCGAGGGAATAGATGCTCTCAATCAGATCATGGAATCCCTGTGACTACAGTCTACAGTAGGGATAGAAATTTCCCCGTTTCTCGGACTTATGACATATTACTAGACCAGAAAACTCCTCTTAGAAGTGCTTAGATCAAGAGTGGAGAAGATAAGGGATCATAATTGGTGCACCGCCAGTAGCCCCATAGCATCAGCTCTGAATCGTAAGTTCAGTGCTCTTCTCTAGTTCACCGACATAGGGAACTCGTAAGAGAAACGGCTTCTTAAAAGAGGTACAATGTGGGTTCATGAGAAGGCTCTATCATCTACTATAGGAACAGATCGTAATATTAGTCTAAGATGTGTAGGAAATTTCCTGGAACGAGTTGTAATGATTAATGGCTGACATGAACTAGCGAGTCAACTAGCCCTAGGCCAAGACCAAACTCGGAGTCGGTCTGAGTTACCGAATACGGTAATACAAAGCGGATCACAACTGTTGGGTTAGGAACCATCACGCTCCATAGTTAGGCTACGGAGATTAGATAAAGTGATAAGGTAAAAGTATCTCTAGGGCCAATCTTGTGAAGAACAATGTGCGCTAAATATAATAGGAACCAAAATATGGGGCAACAGGGAGCACAGACCTATGTAGTTACGGAAGATTATTGCCATGTGGAGTACTATAAAGTAGTCCATGCGCACCTTGTCAGAATAAAGAGTCGTGCTCTTTTCTTTGAGTTTTCTTGTACATGATATCTGACCGCGTTTATTCTAACATACAGTGAAGGCTGTATTCATCAAGCACAGCGAATGGCACTATCACGTTGCATACATCGTTCTTCGAGTTCTTGCACCTCAATCAAGCATCCCAAACGGCACATACAATCTCACCCTCCAGTTCTTTCTGTGCTAGTAGCGGGCCAACATGTCCCGTCTTATCATCCCAGCCAGCTACAGCCACGCGATGGCTACTTTGCAACGCAATAGCGATCGCCTTATCCTCGCCTGATATCTCAAACTGGCGGGGAATAGAACCATACGCCGGGTACAAACCGTCATGCGTTACATTAGTAGACACCTTTCCGCTGGCATCAGCGCAAGAGAACACGGAGATGGTGTCGTTGTTGGTTCCAAACTTGTTGTCCTCGCGATTGCTAATTACGATATGGCTATTGGAAGGCTGAGCAAAATGACAGAACATTAGCTTGTATTCTTTTTCAGGATATACTGAACTTCAAGGGATGCGCCTACCGAGATCGCGATTTCTGCAGCAGTAGCACCGCTTGGCAGTTCCGGCCCACCATACGTGGTGGTCTCGAAGAACTTGTTAAAAGCGATTGTTCCATTCTTGGGATAGTGAACCTTGTATCCCGTTAAATGGCTGTTAAGCTCCGACGTCAAATAGAACCGAGTATCGATAGCTCGGCCTGGACGTGAGCCCTTGGGGGTCCAGAATGCGCCATGTCTGGGGCCAGAGCCTGGAGACACCGACAAGGGTGTCTGTGGTTCTAACAACCCTGTCGAAGGGTTGATGCGGAAGATACGCACGAGGTCGGCTCCCAGATCGGGAACCAGAATGAATTGACCGGTGGGGTCAAGGACTACACCATGGGGGTGCGGTGCATCCTGTCGGTCGGGGTCTGTACCAGGACCATCCAGCTTATATGTGAAGGTCTGGCGACGGGTAAAGACACCATTGGGGTCAAGGGCATATGCTGTCACTGATGACCCTGAGCTATACAGGGGAATTGTCATTAGACATCGGGACATATATTGGGGTATGATTAAAACCGGGTGCTTACTAGTGGGCCACGGCAAAAAAAGTGCGATTTCCCGCAGTATACAGATGTGATTGAACGGGGCCGAGTACAGTCTTCAATTGATGAATCTTAGACAGCGATCCGTCGGAGTCAACTTCGAAGGAAGTCAATGTGCCATTCGGTCCATTGAGGCCCTCATCGAGACAGAACAGGAGGCTCTTATCATCATTCAGCATCAACCAGGAAGGATTGGGACCACAGTCGGTTGTGTTTGAGATTGTCGTCAATTCATAACCTGAGTCGGACCTGCCGAGCTCCAGTGTGCTAACTGCGCCCGCGTATGATGCAGTATAAAGCTTAGACGCAGAGGATGCTCCAAATAGAGCAGCTGTAAGATAGAGACCCTTCATTTTGATAATTCCCCCTGATTTACAAGTCAACCAACAGATATGGCAGCAGAAGCTGGTAAACAAAGCGCTTACACAAGAGTGGTGATGTTTGTTGCTTTTTAATCTGGCCACCCACATTACGCGGGGGATCGCCCGGCCCCCGGGAAAAATGCCGGGAAAAATGCCACGTCGGTTCAACTTCAACCACACCACATCCCGGAATGCTGTCCTGCAATTTCGGACATGCGGATGTTGATTTACCGATGATTTGCTAAAATGGCCGCTCTGGAGCGCTGGATGATATAATCCTCATATATAGTCGCAGAGGGTTTGGTTTGATTGGTTATGTCTGATTGTCTCTTCTGCAGGATCCGAAATATAGTGCTTGGCTGCATATGTAACGTTGTCCAGGGGACGGGAATATACTTCCCGATTCTGTGGGGCATACCGGATATCATAATCTGCTGCCATTCACTGCAGAGGCCTTCCTCGGTGGGCCCAATTATTCAGACCCTTGCTGAGACATTGCAGAGTTACTAGAAGAAGCCACGCTAAAAGCAATGCGAATAGGGGGAGATATACTCTGCTATGCCACGTCATATGTTGCTAGTCCGTCTCCCAGTCATCTAGTCACCAGCTTAGGGTCTGGGAGACTACTAATATGCTAGCGATCTAGGACCTTATGACGTCATGACGAGTTGCTTCTAGTGTTGTTTCCAAGAATGGCTTGCTTCGGTTTCATTCCCGGCGGACTGCCTAAGGAGGTGTATTCAATGCGGACCGTCGGCTCTCCACTGCTTGGCCGTCAACTAACATTCTGATTCGCTATGAGTCTGAAAGCCAAAAGCATGAATATGGATATTGAATTCTAGTGGTACGGGTACACACTACGAGAAATCGTAAACTCGGAACCCAGCTCTCGGCATGCCGCAATTCTGGGCCCTGACCGCGGTTAGATACTGGCAGTTTTTTATGGCATGGGACTAATGTCCTTGTGACCAATACTGGAGGACCACTATACGTCGTTGTAGCGTTGTTGGTAAAATTAGCCAACCAATGGTCGCTAGCGTAAATCGGGCTACTATATATGCGGTACTAGTTCTTTATCTCACTGGCAGCGCTCGGCATCCTGCAAGATGAACTCCTTGTCCAATTTGTACTAGCCAGTGCTGTCTCAGGTTAACGCTTTGCTAGGCAAATAAATACTAAGCGGCTAATTTTTCTTCACGTTTCCGACAAAACTCCTTGATTAAAAAGGAAATCCACTTTAACCGCCTCAGTTGCTGTATTAATAATGTCAGCATAACTGAGATATGGGACTTATTGGTGGCCGAATGATTGACAATATATTAGCAGGGACATTGTATGCTCTATATTCTCAAACCGATTCCTTCACCGTCAGCACTTACCGAAATTATATATCACTGCAATATTCGCCACGGAGATGGAATTGTTCAGTAAGTCGGACAATGACAGGCATGCTTATCGTTTTAGTGCCCACATATCATATAGTAATGTAGAATCACGTGCGGATGGTGTGATTGCCTAGGGCCATTGAGTAGGATATGTACGGCGCAACAACCGCTTCTACAGTAAGACTCTACTCTCGGTAAGGGCGTTCTTATTTGACCGACCGCATCGTCACGACACAGAGTTCCCGTGAGCAAAGTAATCAGCTCGTACTTCTAACTACATATGCTTTCGTTCAAATTTCTCAGTAAGACCTACTAGGCTAGGAACACACTGCCGTATTTTTGAGCTAGATGTCAGCAGGTTTGGCGACGAATGACCCAGCTGTGCACGACGCTAACATCCCTGAAACAGCCAACGAAATTCCCACAGAGAACTCAATAATATCTCCCCGGCCGCAATGATGGCAGTTATACTTGCATCACACGTCACTATACCAGTATAAACCCACTGCTACTACAAGATAAAGAACATGAGCGAACAATGACGATACGGAGGCCTTTCTAACAGGTGTTTCAACCTTATCCAGATTCCATTCGGCCCTGGGAAAGCTCTGACTTCATACATACAGTCTCAACCCCGTAATTGATGAGACACGATGATAGAAAAGAAAAACCTGACGCCAGATTCTTGCCTGACCTCTCTTCCTGAGCCCCCAGCTACCACATGCATGTGGGTGAAAAGATTCACAAGCTATTCCCACTCAAACGGTTCATAGTCGTAATCGTAATCGTATTCATAGTAGTCAGACTTGTGCTCTTGGCAACAAGTCCAGCATTTCTAGTATATGACATTAGTAGGGGACATGCCAATTTTGCGAATTTACCTCCCAGTGATACTTACACCGATCTTCTTGGCGTACTGTGGCGAGAGAATTAGTATTGCTCAGGAGTTAGAACATCTATGACGCTGTAGTACTTACCCAGTGGCGTGGGCAATTTTGTCTGTGGTGAAAGCAGCTTCTCCAACAGACTTCAGATGAATCAAACGGCGTGGCAGCCGCTCCAGACAAAAGAACCGAGGCGGTTACAAGGGTGATGGCGGAAAGCTTCATAGTGACAACACTGTTGGGGATGCTGCAAGTAGATATAGGGAAACTATCTCAGAATGATGTGGACTTAGCGAAATGCTGGTAAACTATGGCATTCTTGAACTTAGACTGATCGAAAGCAGTGGAAGGGGAAAGACTATTATATGTCAAATGGTGGTAGATTTGACTATATGTACATTGTTCCACAGTAGGTAAGGTGAATGGTGGGAAGATTTGCGGAGAGCATGACTGACTTGCTACGTAAAGAACTATCTGGATATCTCATTGTGTAATCCCTTTTCCATGCGATCCGACGGGTGGATCAAATGCCGTATCTAGACCTTGTCAACACAGAGCTTTGGGGATCTTAGGTAGAGGAGGACTGCTATGCACCAATATTTGAGTTTTACTAATCATGATTTTACAATGAATAATGTATACGAGATCTGTGTTCCCGGGGGCTCCCATAGGGATTCAGTGTATCTGAAGGATTTGTGAAAGCTATTTTATATTTCATAATACTCTCTACCTTATTATGTTATCACCTCTTGTGAATTCGATTGAGTTATACTTGCCTAAATACCAAACAGCATGGTAGCCCGAGAAATTCCGTACAAGACGTGAAGAGACGTTACCTATAGTACGATATTGTCGTATCAGTACTAACCTAGAGGCTGTTACATTAAGGTAAAAAAGATGCTTGATCCTTTAACCCCTAGATTCCTGTGTAATTGCTGTTCAATTTACTTAATATCAAAGTTGGATGTATGACGGGAAGCGTCAGCTGGAATGTACTTGGATGTGATTAAAATTCCAAAACTTGCTGGAAAGCCCGACGCCCCCAGGGGATGCATTTCACTAGATGAATACATTCAAAGGCACAAGGGGAGCAAGGGCTTGTGGTCTACTTTCGGGTGGTGGCTTTGGGGTGTCCTTCCATGAATATTTGGAGTCTTTGGGGATTGTTATGGTTCAACGTTAGAAGGAAGACAGTCTTGAATACTCGATCGACCAATTTGGTTACATGATCTGCATCTGTATGTGGCTATATGACGTCTACATTGATCACACAGGCGAAAGACCGACAGGGACTAGATTCTTGCCATCCGCCGCAAGGCATACTTTTAGGCGCTGAGGTAATAGCAGTGTCTTGTAAGATACGCCGGTTACACCTCCGTTTCTATCTTGGAATATAGAGGTCTGTGACTCAGCCATAAATTGATCGGGCTATTTCATAGAAGGGTTCGCAGAACCGATGCGTGAGTGTTGGGAAGCACACACTATAATGAGCGTACAAAAGTCTTGCTTGACTAGAGCTTTATTACTCCTCCCACTCAAACAGTTCATAATCGTAAGGCACCACCTGGCGCTCTTTGCAGCAAGTCCAACAGCGCTAAAATGCGTGTTAACGGGCTTTCTACCTTGCTTGGATGACATGAAGCTTACCCCGAATTGCTTAGCGTGCTACGTATGACACCCCAAATTAGCATAAGACTGCTAGAATATGAACGAGCTTACTCACCCATTCACTCGGACAACGGGACCTTTCGTGGAAGCATGCTTTCCAACAGATGGCTGAGGTAGTGTCGGCCTCCGAGAAAAGTGGGCCAGCAATTCCCCCAGAGATGATTGTTGTCGCAACGGCGAGGACGGATGAAATCTTCATTTTAGCGAAAGATAATTCTCTTGGATGAGAATCTGTTCCAGATGGGATATTTCGAGAATCTCCATGTAGGGTATAAGTGGAAGCAGTATTTTATATTGGACAACAACGAGGTTGTCTCGAAATGTGATTTCATCATGCTTGCAGTATGACGGATTATAATTGCCCATGTAGAGTGGGTTCCGGTGGAAAAGCAGTATAAGAATACTGGTACATAGGAATTAACTTTATATCCAAAGTCAGCATGGCGACTGATTCTGGGCTCTTGGAACTAGATGGTCTAGACCGTCTGTAGCATAAAATGCCTGGTAAAACCTGGTACGAAGTCTGTGTGTCATTGGACAGTCTATCCGTCTTCAAGGTAGATATTGAACCCCGGTGGTTACATAGTTATTTGTCTGCTTATGCATGCCGTATTCCATACACGACCGAGGTCATGATTCAGTAATAGATGCTGGATATCTCAGAGCGCGAATAGACTATCAGTCACTCTAGATTTTACTTGAGAGGTGGGCCGAGCTAGAAGGGCCAATGCATGTGGAAATGCCAGTGACAGGAGCCCAACGACCCATACGATGTTAAAGCAATTATTAGACGTTATAATTAAGGATAGAATTGATCCACCACATTCCCCTTCATCTGTACTATTATTGAAGCCAATTTTCATGCTCATGATTATTCTAGCTCTTCACCCCTTCCTCTGTCCATGATAACTACCATCTCTCATCAAAATACACAAGACCCCACTCTCACTCCTGGCGATAGGGTTGTAAGAATTGACAGGTCGAGATTCTTGATCTTTTGCATGGTAGCTGGGTGTATACTCTTAAGCTCTCGTATCAGTAGATTCAGTGCTGATGAGAACACCCGTCACCCACGCGGAGAACTTGTCCTCGTCCTCTTTGATCAATCTCGAAGTCTCCTCATCCTCAAAGAAAGCCCAGTTAGCGTCGAAATGCGCCTTATCCCGATATGTCAGTACCGCCACCGCGTCGTAGTCGAAGTCTGCCTGGTCGCCCATTAAGACCGCTGCAGGAAAGTCAGGCGGCCCATCGCGCTTCACGTAGTGTCGTACGTGGGACAAAGGAAAGGTGTCTCCGGTTAGATTCTTCATAAGGGGGATGTGGACATTCTCGTAGTGGTCGTGGTATTGGTCTGGGGTGAGACCCTCTTTCCGACGGCCAAACATAAGCAATTGGAAGCCGTAGGTGGTGAGCGGTAGCCCCGAGGCAAGCTTCATATTGAAAGAAGAGCGATGTATAGGTGTGCTAAGCTCTGAGCAGGGATAGTAGCTATCGTGAGTTAGATGATGGCCGTTGTTTCGAGAAATAAATACTTGACACAGGAACAAAAAGATGCTCAGAGTTGGATGGGATCGTCGCTATTTAGGCCGCCTGGGGGCAGGGCTTAAGCTTGGCAGGGCGCCTTAAAATCCATTTTTATCTCCCATCCCGCTTCTTCGATTCAAACTCAACCGCTTTGGGCATTTTGGACGCCATCACTTCAATCGGTCAAAACCTTGAACTTGAGTTTTAACTTTTAAGTACTAAATGATGTGCTTTACTTTTCCTCGGATACTCCCTATGTTTTTACAATACCTGGGGCCATAAGCGAACTATATTGAGTGGTCGAGGGTACCGCTGTAATGCTACTTCATATATAACCCCCGTAAAAAAATATAAACTATTTGACTGTACATTGCTAAGTCATGCCGTACAGGTCGAATTATCCTGATCTCCTGGCAGCATTTTTCACCGCGCTTCTCACCATGGCGTCAATATTCTACCGGCCATCCCGAGTGCCTAGGCAATTTTCTGCCTGGCGTACCTTGTTTCAACGCCCTGCATCACCAGTGCGTGAGTTGTCTCGATCACCTTTCACTCTCGAATCAACGGAGAAATTCGAGGAAGAAACACTGTCATGGTACTCTCCCGATAGCTTTTATCCCGTCAGAATCGGCGAGGTATTTCAATCGAGGTACCAGGTGATTGGTAAACTGGGCTATGGTGGACACTCAACTGTTTGGTACAATCAAGGAGCGATGCGAACATACGGGTATGATTATGTATTGTTCACCTTCCATAGAAGCCTTCTAACAGAACTTTCACAAATATTCAAGGAAAGAACATCATGATGGCTGTCGAAGACACTGCGATCTTAGCCAACTTTGAAGAGGAAGAGAAATCCAGTCCTAGCCCGCGGAAAGTCGTTGGAGATCGGGTGATCTATGCATCTCGAAAGCTGAGGAAAACCAAGCAACATGGTCAACCTACGCTATGTGATTTTGGTCAGGCTCGGCGTGGGTCGAATACTTACTGCGGGGATATTCAGCCTTATATCTACCGGGCTCCCGAGGTGCTATTGCGAATGCCTTGGAACGAAAAAGTTGACATCTGGAATGTCGGAGTGCTGGTATGCCTTGATTTCCTTTGGACCAGCCTTTTAATCAGGCTATTTCGACAACTAGTGGCCATTCCCTTTTGCTAACAATGGGTGCAGGCATGGGATTTGTTCCAACAAGGTCATCTATTTTGCGCTCGAGATTCAGATAAGCAAAGCTCTGGTGCTCATCATCAGGCTGAGATGATTGCAATCATGGGGCTACCACCGAAAGATATGGTTTGGAGCAGTGTCTATGCGACCGAATTCTTCGACGGAGAAGGTGTGTCCGAATCATGATCTTCCAGAAGGTCTTTGCTAATTATAAAATAGGGGATTAGAAGGAACAATTTAGATTCCTCCTATATCGTTAGAGAAGCTTGAAGGCAATTTGGAGGGTGAACCGCAACGGCTGTTACTCCAATTCCTGCACAAGATGCTCAGATGGAAGCCCGAGGAGAGAGAATCGGCAAGAGAGCTACTGGACGATCCTTGGCTACGGTCACCCTAACCACCCTAACCACTCTTATTGTTCGGCCAGTAAAACTCTAAACGACATGATGATAGCTTAAGTCCCAGGTCTACAATCCTATTAGTTAGCCAACTATTGAGCTGAATCAACACCGGGGGTTGAACCTGAAGCTGAAGTGTGTTTTGACTCAATGATTGGCTAGCAGCTGGAATATTCACCGAAGAGGCTGGCAACCAGTAGATGATACTTATGAAAGTGCCCAGCATCCTATTCATGGCCATTGATAGGGTTTCACTTTTCCAACGGAAAGCATCTACGGAGTATATCCAGCAAATTAGTCCGTTATGAAAGGTCAATATAAGTGACAACTTGCACCCAGGTGATAGAGCATCATGGTAACACTGGTTATTGGAAGGATACAAGTCCCCCTTTCATATCTAATAGCTAGCGTCATGAAATCATCTTAATGAATGAAAGACATGTCCTGTCGAGCTGGGGAACCTGATTCTTGAGCTCTGGGTAAGAAATGGCGGAGAGAAAGCCGATGCACACTTTCCCGACACCTCTCGGACCGCTTCCGAGGGTTATCGGATCTCCGCGTGAGTCCACGATCCGCCATACAAAATACAATAAATCACACAAGTAGGATTATTGTATACACACTAACTTCGTCGATAAACATGACAATTTCAGATTATATTGTCTCTCTAGCGGAGGCTCAGGCGCGGCTCCCTCCTCCAGTGGATTCGAGTCGGTTGCTTGAACAAATTGATCAGCAGGTAGACCAGCTTCCTATCCTCGTGGTTCTCGATGACGATCCCACTGGGACACAAACATGTCATGGAATCAATGTCTTGACAGTGTGGGATGATGCAACTTTGGTAGAAGAGTTTTCCACATGCGACCGTGGATTCTTCATACTCACTAACTCGCGCGCGCTCCCTACCGCCGAAGCTCGCAGACTCATATCCGAAATCTGTACGGCGGTGAAGAAAGCAGCAGTACAGGCTCAGAAGGCCTTTGAAATTGTCTTACGTGGTGATTCAACTTTACGGGGACATTTTCCCGATGAGCCCCAGGTTGCCGAGGAGGTAATTGGGCAAGTCGATGGCTGGATCCTCGCACCGTTCTTCCGACAAGGCGGAAGGTTCACCATTGACGATGTCCACTATGTGGCCGATGCTGAAGAAAACCTGGTTCCGGCTGCCCAAACCATCTTTGCAAAGGATGCGACGTTCGGGTACACAAGCTCCAATCTAATCGACTACGTGGTCGAGAAGTCAAATGGCTCAATTCCTCGTCATCGTGTGCAGTCTATCTCTCTGCAGGATATCAGAGAGGGGGGTGTTTCTGCAGTGGCCAAAAAGCTGCTCGAATTTGCGCAAGGGTCTATCATCATTGTCAACGCGATGATTGATACTGACCTGGAAATTTTTGTCCTTGGTCTGCTGCAGGGTACGCGTCACCAGTGAACCAACCGGTCAAACATGTCTGCTGACATACTTGTGTAGCAAAATCCGCTGGTCGCAACTATATTTATAGGACAGGAGCTGCTTTTGTATCGACGCGACTAGCGATAAGAACGAAGCCTCCTCTCAGTGCACGCGACTTGGGACTCGACACGGAAGCGTCTTCTCCGGGCGGGTTGATCATTGCCGGATCCTACGTGCCCAAGACGACTGATCAGCTCCAATCTCTGACTTCGGGACGTGGGTCTGAACTAAAGGTCATCACTCTGGATGTGGAGGGACTGCTGCATAGTGCTGAAAGCAGCTACGCTACAGTACTTAATGCTGCTGATGAGGCTGGCAAGTATATTGTCGATGGACAAGATGTCCTACTCATGACAAGCAGACGACTAGTTAGCAGCCATGACGAGTTATCTGGTTTGCAAATTGGAAGCAAGGTGTCTAATGCATTGGTTTTATTTCTACAACTCTTGATACCCCGGCCTCGATATGTCATTGCCAAGGCGAGTTGTGCTCTATGTAAATGGATAATGCGAAGCTAACGTATGGAGAGCGAAATAGGGCGGTATCACTTCGTCAGATTTAGCAACGACAAGTCTTCGCATGCGACGTGCTCAAATCATTGGCCAAGCACTGGCGGGAGTACCTATTTGGCGCTGCGAAGAGCCGTCATCGAAGTTCGTCGGTATCCCATACGTTGTTTTCCCAGGGAATGTCGGCCACCAGGAAGCCCTGTTGGATTTGGTCACGAGTTGGAAAAGCAAAAGCCCCGAGAAACAGCCAAAAATGCAGTATCAACGACTTGGCAACAGTGGGTTGAAAGTCTCCAAGATTATTCTCGGTTGCATGACATTCGGCAATCCGTCATGGGAAGGCAGTCCATGGGTTCTTCCAGAGGCCGAAGCACTCCCGCTACTAAAAAAGGCATATGATTGTGGCATCAACACATGGGATACAGCCGATACTTATTCCAACGGGATGTCTGAGATCCTGATCGGAAAGGCTCTAGAGCAGTACAATATTCCACGAAGTAAAGTTGTCATCATGAGCAAGCTATACTACCCAGTTCTTGCACCTGAATCGAATGCCCGACCCAATCCTGCCGTGAACGATGGTGGCCTGGTCAATCAAATGGGGCTAAGTCGGAAGCACATCTTTGACGCAGTGGAGGCATCTCTTACTCGACTCAAGTCCAGCTATATCGACGTTCTACAACTACATCGCATTGACGATACCCAACCGGAGGAGGTCATGCGCGCTTTACACGATCTCGTTCAAATGGGCAAAATCCATTACCTGGGTGCATCCAGCATGTACTGCTGGCAGCTCGCGAGATTACAATATGCCGCGAAAATGAACAATTGGACCACATTCACCAGTATGCAGGGTCTTTATAACTTACTCTACCGAGAAGAAGAACGTGAGACAAACAGATTTTGTCAAGCTGAGGGAATTGGTCTGATCCCGTGGAGTCCTCTGGCACGCGGGCTATTGGCTAGACCATGGAATGTCAAAACCGATCGGTCCATGAAGGATGCAAAGACTGCAAAGTGGTTCGCTGGTGAGCAGGATCAAAAGATTATTACAAGAGTCGATCAACTTGCGCGGTCGAAGGGATGCAGCATGAGCGCAGTTGCGATGGCATGGCTGTTGAAGAAGGGCGCTTGTCCGATTGCCGGGTTGAATAGTATCGAGAGGATAGAGTCGGCGTCAGAGGCGCTGGCGGTTCGTTTAAGTGATGCTGATATACGCTTTCTCGAGGAGCATTATAGACCTCTTCCCGTGCAAGCGATCTGATTCCTGTCCTTACTATCAAATGAATCAAATTTAAGATGAAGTTATTCGATATATATTTACACGAACCGTTGGTACCTAGCAAACACGGAACGATTAGTATCGTGGAGTAGAACCATGCCAGAGAAAATTCATTAAGTGGCCAACTTAACACTCATTCTCCTAGTAAGATTTCTAATCTTCATGTGGGGCCATACTACGAGAATCTGACACTTGCAGGCATCGATGCAAGTTATTTGAAGCAGCAATAAAAGGATGCGTCTAAACCCAAAAGGGAAGTAGTTCGTCTTGAGTTATAGCAGGACAACGACTGCGTTTTCTTTGGCACCCAGAAGTAGGTAATGAAATTGATAAGCGATGATAGTTATGAAAACTAGGCATGTCATAGCTCACTTCCTGAGTATACTCACGAGTCCGTACTGAGCCAAAAATAGTCTCTCCAAAGATGGGAGTTTTTTAATACTGGCAATTGTATTAGCAATGGTCAGGTGACTAATTCCTTCCTAATGTAGTATAGCGGGTCATCATATCTCACGGTAGGGAGATAGACCTCAATATCTTCCAATATGACAGATAACAGTCCACACAAGTCAGGGAACTAAGGGATGAGCACATCCCCACCTAAAACACTATGATCCTCTTCCCACGATACCATCTATTTGAAATAGGGGACCAAGCCTGGTGTCCCGAATGGATGCGAGCCTACATCCAATCATATCTAACGCGCGTGTGGAATCTGCATATCCCGCCATTCGGCAAGGCCCCTCCAGCAGGTATAGCGGCGGACCTTATTCTCGAGCACATACAGGATCCGGATTCATTCACGTTTGTTGATCTTTGTGCGGGGGCAGGTGGCCCGACCGGAACGCTTGAACATGTTTTGAATGCGAAGCTCAGAACGGAGGGTAAGCCAGCGGCGCGATTTGTTCTCACGGACCTTCATCCTCGATTGGAAGAATGGTCTGCCATTAGTAAACGGCAGGAGAATATCTCATTCGTTTCTGAGCCTATGGATGCTGCGAAATGTGAGAGAGTGGCACCGGGGAGCCGGAAGGAGTGCAGAATATTTAATCTCTGCTTTCATCATTTTGATGATTTGCTTGCGTCGACTATATTGCGGAAGGCGACGGAGTCTGCTGATTCGTTTATGTAGGTTTTTTAGTTGGGATAGAAGGAAGGGAAGAGAAATGCTAATGTTTGGACTACTGGTAGAATTTTTGAATTTGCTCAGCGCAATTTCACTTCGTTGCTTAACATTCCTGTTATGCTTCTTTTCCCTTTCTGGTATACCCTTTGTCGGTACAGATATTCTCCTCCGCACTTATTCTTCACATATGTGATTCCTTTGCTATCTTTGCTTATTTCTTTTGATGGTCTGGTGTCGACCATGCGTTGTCGGACACCGGAGGAGATTCGAGCGCTCTTGGATGGACCGGACTTGGACCTCAATGACTGGGAGTTTAGGAGTGGGCACCGTATGTTGTTCGAGCCGTTTGTACATATCTACTACTACATCGGAGTTAAAAAGGAAAAATTGTAAAATAGGCCCCGGAACCAATGCTTTGGCAGTTAAGTAATGCAAACTTCGTTCGTGCAACCCATGTTGTTTCACTGTATTGACAATTCTCCTATCCGTCTTTTACACTCTCGGATGGCATCAGATGCTAGTGTCTGAGACTGGCGCCTTGACATCAGACCAACCCAGTCAGTTTCCCGTGTCATACCCGAATACCCCAGAACTAGATCGCGCATCCATTGCAGGATACCATCTTGCATGTGAAATGCGCCACGGTTTCTGAGTGCTCCATTGACATTGGCTGTAGTGGGGGCCTTGCGTAAGTCCTCGTAGAGCGTGAGGGACTCGTAGATCAAACTGTTAAGTGTCTCGTCTGAAGAGTTCGTTTGGCTATCTAGCCGTTGTGCAACTAAGCCTAATAGGATTCCTAGCACAGCGCCGTCCTCTCCTGCCATTGCAGCACCTTGAGCTTGGTATGGGAGCGTTGGGTGACAAGCGTCTCCTAGTAGTGTGGCCGAGCCCTAGTGAATCGGTACAGGTGAGTGAATATTCTTAAGGCTCTCAGTCTTCCATAGGATCAACCAACCTTGCTCCAGGTATCTAATTCGGGCAGGTGGCATAGCTTCCACCGAACCACCGATGATATGCAAGAGATCAACGTCTGAAGTCTACAGCAAGAGTTAGCGGTCGAATGCATCATGGTAGCCAGTATGGAAATTTGAAGCCTCCTACGTTGCGTCCCAATCCCGAAAACCCGATCTCATTTCCTCCAAATCACCCTCATTGGTACGTACTCCAGTAGGCAAATTGTCAGGTTGCAGCAGAACCAGATTATATTCTTCACCCCCTCGTACTGGGTAGAAGACGGCATGTTTCTCTGGCCCTAGCCAGGCGGTGACAGAAGTCTTGCTACAAAGGCTGTCTATCTCCGAGTTGCAAAGGGCCTCAAGTTGCCTCCTTGGAAAAACTGCACGGTAGGCCATATCACCCGTTTCAATGGGTGGAACAGGTTGATCAAAAATCGTGTCTCTGACTTTTGACCATAGCCCTGACCACAAGTCAGTCTATCGTAGCTTGAACGCTATTGGACAGGACGCTAGACAAACCATCGGCGCCAATGATAATATCCCCTGTCACTGTCTCACCACCTTCGAGAACAACCTGTGTGTTCTCGACATCTAGGTCATTGACATTAGCTCCGAATCGTATCTCCACGCCCATAAGCTTAATCCTATTGAATAGAATTTGCTGATAATCCGCTCGGTGAATGATACTGATCTAAAGTGAGACAAGCATGCTCAGTGGTCCAAGTGACAGCACATTATACATACACCCATGGAGCTCCATACTCGCGAGCGACTGTCTGTCCACATTCCATAGATGTAATGAGTCCACCGTGCTTGTACCGTCGAAGATCCATTGATTCGACAATCGCCCCTTTCTCTAAGACCTCTTGCTTGAGGTCTAGCGCCTCCAATACCCGCACGCCATTCGGAGGAATTTGAATACCTGCCCCAGCCTGAATATATCAAATACGCTCCTGTTAGGCTATCTGTGCTCAAATCAAGCTTTTCTAAATGATGTATTCCCAACACTTACGGGCAAGAGTTCAGAGCTGCGTTCGAGAACAATCACATCCAACTTTTCGCGTCGACAGGCTATAGCACATGTTAAACCGCCTATACCAGCGCCTACGATGATAACCCTCATGGTGATCCTTCGTTCCGAGCGCTGTTATTGGGGGTCCTTTTGATCTCGGTGAGCTGACTTGCGCTACTGGAGGCTATAATCGCTAGCGCTAGAAGAGCCTGCTTACCCTGCGGGGTTGAAATTTACGTCTAATGCTAGGCGCTCTAGACCGCATCCCTTCCGGTGGCTGGGAGATTTCTAGGCTAGTTAGAGGGGCCTAGATGTCTCTTAATTAGCAGGCCTCATTTTGAAGAGTATTAATTTATTGGGACGTAACTCGGCCATAACCCCTGTTGAATTGACTTCGGTTGCTAGTCTGGTGTCTGGTCGAGTCTGTCTTCGTTACTGACTTTTTTCACCTTAGTTACAACGCCCGTTTCTGCGTATCGGGATACCGTATGTTTTGGCCGGGGACACAACCGCACCTCATGACAGACACAAACAAAAAAATAAAAAATAAATAAGATTCAATAAATAAATAAAAATGAAGATAGGATAAAATAAAAGTTAGAAAAAAGAATGGAGACAGGAGGAAAGAGATGAAGAAATGTCATGAATGGTGTTGACTAGCTGGGTATGACCGCACTGACACCAGCAAGTGTCTTATATGGGAATAGGAGGGTTTAGTGCTCGCAGAGGTTGAATTCCCCGGTCTCATAATTCCGGTTGTGCTTTGCGGACTAGAGACTGCGCTCTGCCATGAGCTCCAGTCTTGCCTCCTTCGCCTCATCCATAGTCATCAGTATTTTCAAGTCTCGCTTGTTCTTGTGGTTTATCTCCTCTGGAAGCCAATCCTCTCGTTGCGGAGGCACATTGGCCGCGGAGATAATCCGCCTGTGGGGATCCACGAGAAACAAAGAGAGAATCCTGCGATGGCCCAGCTTTGACCGGTCAACCAGAGAAAACGAGGACACACGGTGCTGGACTGTGTTGGAGAAAGTGAGCAACCGGCCGTCCCGGCAAAGAACGCTGCCCAGCTTCTGGGTCACATTCGTCTCGTCAGAAGCGAAAGTGTCATTGCCAAATCCGAAGACAGCTTGGAGAAACTCGTGCCGGCCTTGCTCGTAATCAATATCCCAGAAGTCACTCAAGCCATCTGGATAAGGATGTTTGATATTCTATTTCCAAGGACATAGAGAACACTTTGTTTGCGGTATCCTATAAGTTGTCGGAGCTACAAATCTAGTTAAGGTGGACGATGAAGAAATCTACTACGTAGAGCAAAGAAATCATGAGCGCTAGGCCTATATAGGCAGGTGGCCTGATGAAGTACTAATAAGATTGCATTTCAGGCACACCCGCTATCCCACTTTGGGCGAGGTCGCTCTACCCTCAACGACGGAGTATAAATCTATTTCAGTATATCACTAGAAAAAGGAATGGGTATTAATATACAATGTAAACTTGGAGACCCCATCTGGCCATATACGATTCTGTACTCCTAGTCATGATATTTGGTCTGCGATACCCTACGGCAGAAAGCTGGATGCCAGGTCTGGGAACGTGAATTCTCCAATATCGCCGAATAGAAAATCATCCATCTGGGGCCCCGTGGGGTCGACAGGAAAGTGAACCGGGTCTTTTCCGAAATGCTGAGTTGCGTTCGTGAAGCCTTGTCCGTCTGTAGTTGCAATGTACGGATTCTGAGTTGTTTGGTGGCCGTCGCCCAGATTATTAATCCCTAGGTTGACAGCACAACTGGAGAGCTTCCGACTCAGACCAGGGGCCATGCGCCGGATTGGGTGCTGAGGAATGCAGTTTTGATTGCGGAACAGGTCTAGAACGGCGCCAATCAGATGAAATTCCTCCTGTACATTGATAGAGAGTTGTTCGTGGTGGTTGTGACATATCTCCAGCAACAGATGACCAGCAAAGGCAATCATGATATGGAAGTAGTGAGGCATGCCCACGAGACTATCCTTCAGCTGGTGGTCATTTAGAATCATCTCGTAGATTCCAAGAGCTGCATCATGGGCCATATTGGCGGCAGAGACGAAATGCATGGGGATGGCATTACCATGAAGTCCTTTAAATACCTGATGACCAAGGTAGAGTTTGCCAAATTGGTAGTGCAGCTCCAAGCCCTTTCTGGGGAAATCGCCAATATATGCGTTTGTGATGAACAGCGCAGAAAATTTGGCGAACCATTTGTCTAGCTGTCTTGAGTAATTTGTGATGTGGTGTGTAAGAGTCGGTGGCAGCTGCGTCTGGTTGTCGGACCCCAACACATCTCGGACCTGACCCATGATTAATAATAGGGATACTTGGGAAAGGATCCGAACATCTGATTCCGTGGTCTCGGCTCGATGTAAGTATGTTTCCCAGCTCACTGCTATGTCTTTGTCGCTGCGCAGGAGGGAGTCACGGTTGTGCAAAATCGAGAGATGTTGATCGCATACGAACAGGAGGTACCACAATCGCACTCGATCCACAGCGGCAGTCGGGTTTGCTGAAGACGGGGAGCAGGTCTCCGGGTCACGGGCCCCAATGAGATAGTCGAAGCTGCGATGAAGACGGATGTCTGCTGCGCGTCTAATGGCATCACTGCAGAGAATTCGCGAAGCATCGGCGAGCCAGAACGAGGCGATACACAAAGCCCTCAGATATCCAACATCGCGCTTTTCAAACAGTGACCGCATCACGAGGGCGCGGAATTCTCTATTACATGCTGCATAGTACTTTTGGTCCTGGGGGTCATGGAGGGCTGACACGGTACAGATGGCGGCAAGGAGGATGGGAGACGTGGTTCGTAGCTGGTGTAGGTCGTGATGCTCACTGCATATTCCGTATAGGTAATGGTCAAGACGCGAAAAGTACCGATGTAACAGCTGCTCGGCTACTGTGACTGACACAATGCCCTTGGTAATGAGATCATCTCCATGAGTCGAACGACTAGCGCGACGACCAGGTGGCGACTCGACGGATTTGGGACTCCCGAACTTAGCGATATCAAGAAATGTGTCAATGGGAGCATGGACAGCAGAAGGTGAATCGGGTGGTGACACTTCGCATCCCTCGCTTTCTTCACGGTCGGGCTCTCCGCTCACTGGAAGGTTCTCCCTCGCTTTTCCATGGTCGTTTACCAGTGGCTTTGGCCGGCCGAGATCCAAGTGTTGGCAAATGATGTCAACTGTGTCATGCAGATTTCGCAGGTCAGATTGTACCAGCTCCACATTTCTGATTGAATGGTCAGGGTTAAAATGGCGCTCTGGATCACAGTTGCGGGGAACTCACTTCACGTCTTCAACCAGCGACTGAAGACTACGATTCAACACGCAGGAAAGCGATCGGCGTCGACACCGAACACAAGGAGGGCCATCCTCCGGCATGTCACATCGGATCTAACGGAGCATTAACTTCGGCATTTAGCAAGTGGAGGAACGGCCAACCTTGTTCTTCCTACAGGCGGCACATGCGGTGATTTTGCGCGTAATAGAAGGCAAGACCTCCACCAGTGGCGGTACTGCAGTCGACTCTCCGGGTTGATGTTGCGGATTTCTCTCCGATACATTGTTCGACTGGGGAATCCTGAATGGACTTTGATGTTGTTCTACATTGGGACTCAATCTGCCCGCTCCCGGTTGTTCATGATTGGCCGCTTGTGTTGCACTCCATGTTCGTTTACGCTTGACCATGATTGTTTTCGATTGTATTATTATGTCGTTGATGTTTTGAAGTCTGAGGATGCAAAGCTGTCGTACTTGCTGAGAAGCCAGAAACAAATCGGATCTTCGGGCTTGTAACCCCGCATTGTCGGCAGATCTCTAGCCGGGCAGGTCGGGGTATGGCCGATGACTAGTTATTTATTACGAAGAAAGGATATAAAACAACCTAGCAAACGCCTTAGCCTTCGTACAAGAAAGTCTAATTTATCTGTTAATGAAAGACCCACTCTCGACACAATAATGACTTCCTCGATTGCGGCAAAGACCAGACCCCTACCCCCTGGAATCTTTTGTCCAGTAATATCCCTTTACAAATCAACGCCTCGACAAGAGATCGACTATGAAGCCTCATACAAATACTTTTCATACCTGATCCGTGGAGGTGTCGACGGCCTGGTTTTGGGTGGAACAACAGCGGAGGCAGTTTTACTGTCCCCATCAGAACGACAAGAATTAATCAAGACCGCTCGACGTGCCGCTGTAGACCTGGGATTTGAGAACTTCCCACTGGTAGCTGGTATCAGTGGGCAGTCCACCAATGAATCAATACGTTTGACCCAGGAAGCTCGCGAGGCAGGAGCAGATTTTGGGCTCTTGTTGCCCCCCAGCTATTGGGCTAAAGCTGTAACGAAGGACGTTATCATCGACTTTTATAAGGACGTTGCGAACGAGAACATTCTTCCCATCGTCATATACAGTGTAAGCTATGCCGCTTCATAATATTCACAGCTGTCTCAGAAGCTTACCGAAATACAGTTCCCCGCTGTTTGCAATGGAGTGGACATGAGTTCGGATGTCATGTCGACGCTGGCCCAGCATCCCAACATCGTCGGTGTCAAGCTGACCTGTGGAAATGCGGGTAAAGTCACCCGGCTTACTCAAGAGTACTCGCATGAACAGTTTAGTGTCTATGCGGGCTCATCGGACTGGCTTATTCCCTGCCTCAGTGGTGGTGGATCTGGTTGTGTCACAGGAATAGGCAATGTCTTTCCCAAGTCAGTCGCTAGGCTATATGCTCTGTGGAAAGAGGGAAAGGTACAGGATGCCATGAGGCTGCAGGGCTTAGTTGCACAAGCTGAAAAGGCCTGTAAAGAGGGTATCGCCCCAACTAAGTTTGCGGCAGCGCATTTTGCGGGGCCCCTGGCAGGCGTGACGGAAGCTGAGGCATTTTGGCCCCGAAAGCCTTATAAGCCGTCACCGCAGGGTATGCAACACTGGGTTATGAATGTAATGCAACATTTAGTCGAGATTGAGAATTCTCTACCGGATGTATCTGGCCCCGGTAGGGCTCAATAAGAAACCATATGTAGCAAAACAGAATAAGCAAAACAAAATCAATTGGAATTCTTTCCAGCCTTTTGACCTAACAGCATATATCTGTATCGTAAGGACTATAGCAGCATGTCCAGCAGCTGATCTACCGCTATATCGCTAATTTTAGGAAAAGGAATAATGAGATAGTATCTGCACAATATACAGCTACTATGATGACTCTTATAGTCATATGTATGTTATTGTAACCAATGAGGCCGGTATATATAACGGAAGTATACATTCTGCGAAAGCAATAATAGTCTAAATAGAGAAGAAATCATCTTTAAGCTGTACATACTTGATCCTTTGTCTCCAGAATGTGTACGCGATATGAATCTTTCCTTCACCAAGCACCATACTCGGGTATGACAATTCGCGATTCAGCTTTTTCTCACTGTTGTTCGTCATACAATACCCATCACCATCTTCTAGTACCCGTCGTTCCCACGTCTTCCCTGAATCATCGCTCCAGGCAACGCATAGGGGTGCTCGTGGTGCTCCCCAAAATGATTCCCTGCCATCCTGTGTAGATCCCTGATCTCGGCGATTGTCAACGCCATCTCCAATGTCGTCGTATAGGCCTTGTCGACGTCCAGTGGCGTCCAGCTTAGAAGAATGGTTGTACACTAGTACCACTCTTCCAGAAGGTAGCACGTCAAAGCAGATGCCCGCATTGGGGTTGGGAAGAACGGTAGGTTGTGCTGGGCTCCACGAAAGACCATCGGGCGAGGTGGCCAGATAGATATGGTCCGCCCATCGACTTCGAAAGAGGCCAAGATAGGACCCGTCTTTCAACCGCTGGATTTCCATGTGAACGCAGCCTGTGCTTTCTGGGATAACGGACTCTGTCCAGGTTTTCCCCTCATCCCTTGAGACACGGATACAAGAGATATCGTTATTTCCTAGCCAACGCTCTCCTGGCTCTACTCGGCACTTGAAAACGGGAATCACCCATGCACCATCATCTAGAACGATAACTGGTTGGCGGATGAAGATGCCGGAGTCTAGAAATAGAATTTTCTCTTTTCCCCAAGTGATTCCATCATCGTTGGAAACGCGATGCTTCACGATTGCCGAGTCTTGGTTTCCAGCGTGCTGTGACGTGTATAGAAGCCATAGAGCTCCAGCTGGTGTACGAAATAACACCGGGTTCTGTTCGCTGCGAGTATCGTCGTGGGTCATTCGTATAGCTTCTGACCATGACTGCTCGCCTGATCTCAGACGTGATAAATGGATACTGATGTCTGGTTTGCCTTCCATACTGCCACCGAACCAGGCGCAGAGGAGATCGCCATTAGGGAGTAACAGCAAGTTTGAGGCATGGCTTTGGGCTGTGGCTCCAGGAAGATAGGCCTCCCGGTAAAAGTATGGTCTGGTCGTCTCGCGCACCAAAGTGTCTTTGGGAAGTGCTGGAGTTGACCCCATGTTCAAATGCACAGAAATGGAATAGTTTTCCTTGATATCAATGTTGCACAAAGGGTTCAACAGTTTCCTAACCTTAATCTTGCTCTTAACTGTATCCAACCAGAAAGCTTCGGTATATAATGACAGGATTGCGTGGCCTTCTGCCGAGGGGTTATGATTCAAAAGCTTAAATGTTTTCGGCCCTCGTCCGATAGGCGATAAAAAGTCGGTGGATAGTCCGACCGTCCTCTACACGAGTCTCCACATTTCCCCAGATCTTCATTCAGCGGATATGTGGGGTTGGTGTCTGGAAGCTCAATGGGTTTGTTTGTTAAGTGCGATGATCATATCGAGTTGGTTGATCCATAAAATGCCAGCATATTATCTACTATGAGCCCCGCTTCCGCTGGGCCTTTCTCATTGTCGAGAGAAGTAGTGGGCTTCGAGAATCATTGTTTATATCAGAACGTCTACCAGTGTTTCGAGTTCCCCTCGTACCGCTGCATTATCCCCTGGATATTCATAAGGCCCGCATTACCAACTTATTATCATAACCGTCATCTTCCATGGCAGGGGGTACTAGTATCTGGGCGAGTAAGGAGGCAAGAACTGACCCGAAGGAGATCTTTAATCTGAGGCTTCTTTATCTCCTTATATCGGTTGCCTGGGGTGGATGGTTTTATGGCTTCGACACCGGCAACATTGGAGGCATTCTGACTTT
The DNA here is from genome assembly GCF_009193585.1 of Aspergillus caelatus. Lineage (NCBI taxonomy): Eukaryota > Fungi > Ascomycota > Eurotiomycetes > Eurotiales > Aspergillaceae > Aspergillus > Aspergillus caelatus. The sequence goes on from NW_022475292.1 coordinate 162,445, forward strand.
GCCTTCATTTGAAAATGCCTTCGGTCTAAACAACCTACCAACGGCAGAAGTTGATAATCGAAAGGTGCGCTTTGTTCCGCTTTCCGCGCTGATTGAACCAGGCATTAATGAGGTTTCAGGGAACGATTGCCGCAATGCTTGCGGCTGGTGGCTCCGCCGGAGCTCTCTGCGCTGCCCCAACGTCAGACTTCCTTGGACGGAAATGGTCGGTCTTTCTGTGGGGATTTATATTTGTGGTTGGTGCTGCGATGCAGATGGTGGCTGATTATGATGTGCTTCTTGCCGGTCGCTTCATTGGCGGGATGGGGGTGGGCGCCAGTTCAATGCTCACTCCTCAGTTTCTGGCCGAGAATTCACCTAAATCCGTTCGAGGATCAATGACTGCAACATATAACTTGATGATTCTAGCCGGTATAATGCTCGCCTTTTGGATTAACTATGGTGTGTCGCTGTGGTCATTCCCCGGCGTTGAACATGATAACACGCAATGGAGAACGTCAATGGGAATTCAACTCATCCCCGGGGCTCTGATGTGCCTGATGATACCCTTTGTGCCTGAAACCCCTCGCTACTTGATTAATCATGGTCGCTCAGAGGAAGGAATCAAGAACCTCTGCCGACTACGGAAGCTTCCTATCGAGCATCCCTATGTCCAAACGGAATACCAGGAGATTGAGGCGCAGGTACGATACGAGCAGGAGTGTCATCAGGGCCACAGCTATTGGGTGGTGCTGCAGGACATCTTCCTCATCAAAAGCAACTTTCAACGGTTTTTCCTCGCCGTTATGTTGTTCCTGTTTCATAAGTTCACCGGAACAGATTCCTTGAATGTGAGTACTCCTCTTGTGCAATTGCAGTGACCCAGGCTAACTGTATTCATCTCTTAGTACTACGCGCCTGAGATATTCGAGTTAATCGGTGTCAAAGGGAGCTCCAACAGCCTTCTCACAACTGGAGTCTATGGCGTGGTGAAGTTTGTGGTGACCATCTTCTATGTCACCTACCTAGTCGATCGTGTCGGTCGCCGCCTTCCTCTGCTCGTTGGTGCCTGTCTACAAGCAACCGCAATGTTATACCTCGCATTGTATCTCCGGTTTGCCGGAACTAACACCGATACTGTTGGAGGAACTCCTGCTGGTGGTATCGTCGGTATTGTCTGGATTTACATCTACGCCTTCGGTTGGTCCTTTGGACACAGTGTGGCATGCTATGTCGTTGCGGCGGAAATCTTCCCAACTAGAATCGTAAGCTATCCCTACTATTTCTTTCTGTTATCCCCTAGGTTCAATTGACAACTAACTATATACTATTACAGAGGTCGGTCTGTATGTCAATTTGCTTTTTCGTCAACTGGATTGTCGATTACGGTATCACACGGGCTACACCGAATATGATTACTGAGATGGGATGGGGTGTCTTTCTACTCTATGCGTTACTAACCTATGCCGGGGTTGTCTTTATCTTCTTCTGCCTGCCCGAACTCAAAGGACGATCTATTGAGAGTATCGATGACCTGTTCCAGAGGCCGCTGTGGAGCATGTGGCGACATGCATACCCCACAGAGGATGAGAAAGTACGACAAGGTATTCCGCAATTGATGAAAGGTGGGGATGAGAATGAGAATGACAGAGACGGGGACAAGGATCGTCCGGTTCACATTGAGTCAGTCTAAAGTGTATGTCTACAGCTCCTATTGGGCCTTGAATTGTCATTCAATTATGCGGTATCAATATAAATTTCACAAATATCTTTTACTCATGTAAAATCACTGAGGACAATTGCAATTGTATGTTTCTAAGCAACACAGTACATAAATGTAGGGCTGTATGTTACTGGAACCCCTTCCGGCCATGATAAGCCATTCGACTACTGCACCAACTTTTGCGTTTCTTGGATATACTTTACACCATTAAGTGTAAAACAACTTGATGTTGACACAGACCATACCTAGGAAATTGAATTGGTTATCTCTGTATTCCATCCCCTAATTTGATCTTTGGCCTATAACATGACAAAGGGTCAGCTGCAAAGAAAATGTATTTCTCATGTGATGTGAACAGAGTAATTGTTGCGAAAAGACACCAGAATGGTACCCAATAATAAGCTAGATATTGATAAATGGATATCTATCGGCCTATCTCCTCAAGATGCCAATAATTTGACACAGTACCCTACCAGATAGAATAAGCCAGTGACGGAGCTTGAGCTTTGCAACCGCCGGCCTTCTCTCCGATGCATCCCCGCACCATCAGCTACACCCGGCGCAACGCGATATACGTACAATATAGACAAACTTTATATTAAACCACCCATTAATGGTAATTCGAAGCTCTGCAGTGATTAAATCAACTCAGTACACATCACACTATGGCGACTTTCACTCTCAACACAGGCGCGAAGATTCCGGCCGTGGGATTCGGGACATGGAAGGCGGCACCCGGGGAAGCTGCTGCGGCAGTCAAGACAGCATTTGAGGTTGGGTATCGGCATTTTGTAAGTTTGGTCGTGTTTTTTCCTTTTCTTATCCTTACAGTACAGACATAACTAATATACAAATATCAGGACTGCGCTCCATTATGTAAGTGTTCCCGTAGCCAGGAATATGGACATTTCCAGTATCTAATTCTACCTGCAATACAGATGGCAACGAGCGGGAAATTGGAGAAGTGTTTAAATCCACAAAGGTTCCTCGAAGTGAATATTTTGTCACGACTAAACTGTGCGTATTCTCTTACATGATTTTGGATAAACATGTCTACAATAACTAACATACGAGCACAGATGGTCTTCAGACCACCGCCGGGTCGAATCAGCTCTAGATAAATCCCTTCAAGATCTCGGCCTCAACTATGTGGATTTATATCTCATGCACTGGCCAGTAACACTGGACCCATCCTCAAATTCAGCCGAATACGGCAAAGAAAATCGGAAAGTCCATGCAGCAGGCTGGGATTTCAGCGACACCTGGCGGGAGATGGAGAAGCTGTTGGAGACCGGCAAAGTGCGGGCAATCGGCGTGGCGAACTTCTCAACGGTGAACTTGGATAAGCTATTGAAGACGGCGAAAGTGGTGCCCGCCGTTAACCAGACTGAAATCCAGCCTTTACTACCGCAGGATAAGCTGAATGCGTATTGCCGAGAGAAGGGGATTCATCAAACGGCGTTTGGGCCATTGGGTGGGTCTGGGAGTACGTTGCATTCTCATCCGGATATCGTAGATATTGCGGCTAAGAGGGGGTGTGATACGGGTAATGTGATGTTGAGTTGGGGGATTCAGAAGGGGTGGAGTGTTATTCCCAAGAGTACGAATCCGAAGCGGATTCAGGCGAATCTTGTGGGGAATGTTGAGTTGACACCGGATGAGATGGGGAGAATGGATGCTCTGGCTCTTCCCAAGGGGAAGAGATTTAATCGACCAGATTGGGGGACTGTTATATTTCATGACGATGCAGATGTGGATCTGGAAGAGTAGGTCTAGTAATAGACTGTGGAATTTCACCACCAGATCTCTCCTGCGGGTGAAACTGACTCTTGGATTTCGCAATTTGGAAGCCTTACTCTATGAATATCCTGGCGGCCTAATTTAAGTTATCCTATAGTCAATATAGACTGATTTTTAATGGAGTTTCTAGCAACCCAAATTAACTCATTAAGTCAATAGCATATTTATATTTCGGCCCTCAGACTAGGCCTTCATATATGTCATATCGTTAGAGATGGTATAGAGAGGAAAAATGAAGAGAACATTGCTGGTTTCACTAAGCTATGGAAGTTGGCCATGTATTATTCACCACACTACAATGTAACAAGGAGGCAAAGCGAGTTTCGAAATAAAGAGAAAACATCATGTAAATACCCAAAACCTCCGTCTCTTTTGGATGGGAGATCAACCAAATCATCTTCAGCCTCTCCCCATACTGCTGCTGAATTGCCTCTTTTTGCTCCCTAATCTCCCAGGTATCCGATGACAGAATATAGTACTTTGGGTTCCATCCACCAACATAGGTATCCAGTTCCTGCCTGTCTCGATAGGAACCTGAGATGCTTGGCCGTTGAGTACTCTGGATATGAAGCTTCTCCGTAACCATCGGCCGGTAAATATCGCAATTGATATGGTTTCCCCGCTCAGGGTCCTAGTCAATGCGAATCTCCCACATGAGTATATATCTTTTCTCGGTCTCGGGATGTGTCACTGCCTCATTCAAGATCATACCCTTAAGCCCAGCTACCCATTGTCCTGCCTTGTCCTCGGGAAATCTATTTAGAATAAGAGTGACATGCGAAGCTGCGAGTTCAGCTTTCGGAGCTTGCCCGCTGCAAAGATCCAGGGAAATGACTGCTCCGTCATGATAAGGTCGCCTCTAATTCCCGTCCCTGTGTAGGTCATGGTGACCCCTTGACCTTCCATGATGATCACCGGCTGATGGATGGATGGGGCTTGGATTATTGTAGAGGCTAGGAATAGAATGAAGGGGGGCGAACATCCGGCTGTTGTTCAGCCGAACTTTACAGGGCTGCATAGAAGAGGTAGGCAGCACCTTGATAACACAAGATAGATCCGGATGTTAAGATTAATATAACGATTTTACCAATCCAAGGATCGTGTCATGGTTTGATGGCAGCTTGGATATTGCTATTTTCGATGGGGCTTCAATCTATAGCTGCCTAACAAACATGGCCATGTCCTCTTCAGACAAGATGTTGAACTTCCTAAGGGATGCAAAGCTATCAAAGAATTGTGGATATTGGAAGCCAAACTCAATGCTGACCATGAGATTGATTGCTAGAAGGCGAGATCGATGGCAAAGGGCTCCCTCAAGTGTTAGGTGCTCACCCGTTTACAATCTTTTCGTCTGCTGGTAAAGCAGCTACAGGTTACGATAGCAAGGAGGCCTAAGGCACACTCGAATTGTTTTAAACTAAAGCTTTCTGCACACCATCTGCCAGTAGCGTCACGAATAGAGTGTATCAGCCCTGGTGGCGAAAGGAGACCAACATGATGAACGCAAACGCAGGAGAGCTACAGCTCCAGAGCACAGCATTACTATGAGACTCTCGGTCCATCTTGTGACAAGTCGAACGTCCCCCCACCCAACGTTTCCCAAAATAGTAGAAGCTGTCCATGTTCTTACCATCACCGAGCCAATGAGGTGCAGGTCACCCAATGTGTCTACTACTTTCTATCCTCCATCGTTTGGCTGCTTGGGGTCTTTCCCACCACACCCTCCTGTTCCAATCAATCGCTCTGCTTATTATATCATATAGCCTGCGAACTACTTAATCCTCATAGTCTCATTGCAAGGTTCAACTCTCGTGATAAGTGCGGAATCACTGTCATAGGTATACGGCCCATCGCGTTGATTCGGGATTTCAGTACGTTTGAAGAATTAGGATACTTTTGTATATATCTTGATATCATAGTGGTTTAGCCTCGCGTTAGCTGAGGTATTATCCTGTACCATATAGAACACGATGTTAGTAAAACTGGTTGACATCTCATACTCCACCAGCTACCGCCAGGAACAAGGGAATACGTATCCAAGATTTGTTCATATACCTTTAAGACTCTTGTGGAGTCCTAGAAGAGTTGACGTGTCTTAATAGTACAATGATGTCTATCTTAGTATACAATGTTTTGGAAGTATGCTTACCCACTACATCTGGAACGAAGAAGCTTACCCAAACCTTTAAGTAGAAGAACGGGTATGTAAAAATGAGTGGCCTTGATGGACGATAATGAAAAGGCTTGTTGCGGTGTCATACTCAGCGGTCATTTTCCGGAGCTTTCGGCCAACCTCATGTCGGGCTTCACGGCTTGAGGATGCGGGGATAAGGAAAGACTCCGTGGCATAATGAAATTCGACTGAGAAAAGTTCGAGTATTTCACGTTCGATGTCCGCAAGGTCGAGGTCGTCATTTGCCCATCTCAAGGTCAGGATACGGACACAATCATACCCCTTTGTTGAGGGGAGAGCATTCTTTACAGATTGATTGATGCTGCTTACAGCATCTCTAAAAGACGCCTCGTGGCTGAGGGAGTGGACAGATCGTGTCATGTATGAAGAGCCCATCTTTGCGTGGAAGATGAGATAACGAAAGGTATAGTGGATAGTCCGCTGGGCTGATCTAGAGAAGTCATAGTTACATAGAAAGTGAGGTATACTTACCGGTGATGAATGATTACACACGATGAATGGTCACTGTTTATACGAACTAGACATTTTTGCACCAGGTAGGTTGCCAGAACTACTGCCAACTTGCTTGTCTGACAACTGTTAAAGTGCAGGGACAATCGGTCTAGGAACAAAAGGGGCCTGCCAGTCGGGCATAGGGCATTCAAGCTGGTATACACATACCTGCCGGATTTGAATTTGTCAGCTAACAACATACTTTCACCTCTAGTCTGGATGTTGATATTCACTACCTAGGGAAGTCACGGGAGACTAGAAAGGCTTGGTAGCCTAAACCAGCTGCCTGAGCAGGCAGGAATGTCAGGAGGTTCAACTCCTTTTCCCCCGCCCCCCTCCTCACTGTTCCTCATCCTCTACTGGTTTCGTCCGCTCTGGATCAGGATGACCTATCCACTACATTTCTTATAATCCCTTACGATACTTCCCCGTCTACAACGCTGTCTTCTCTGGATCAGCCCAGTGGGCTATCCACTACAGCTCGCCTGCATAATTCATCACCCCCAACTCTGTATCCGGTGGATCAGCCCAGTGGATTATCCACTATACAAAAACACACAACGCCGCCTGCCCACCACGTGATGACACAAGGGCATTTTCTTCTTCCCCATATCTTCCAATTTTCTCATGGTCTTTCTGACCACAGGCCTGCTCATTGGCAAAATGTCGCAGATCAGTGAGGCTATCGTTGTGACCCCGATTGCACTCAAATCACCCAGATTATTACCCAAGAGAAAAGCAACCCCATCGCCCGAACAGTCTTCCCCTGCAAAGAGTATCATTCTCTCCCCTTTGGATGCCTTGCCATCAGTGCCAGTCGTCCACTTGGGAGCGTCTCCCATCTTTGCCGCGTCGATGCAACTTTTCCCGTCAGGTAACGCGATAATTGGTAAGCTTCCGTCTTATATATATCCTCAATCATGTACAAATGGCATATTGTTTCTTAGAGGACAGGATTCCGCTTCAGCTTACACACGCCCACCCCGAGCCCCAGAGGCGAGTAGCCGATCTTTTACCATCTCGACATGTCGTCTTGCCCTTTAATCTTCGGCACAACAGGTACGCTCTCCGTGGCAAGGCTTGGGAGCAACTGTTTAATCTATTTCCTGATACAATATCCGTGTCGTCTGATGGATATTTCCTCGTGTTCCACCTTGGTTCTCTCCCTCCCAAGCCGTGGCCGATTACCATCGCTGGCGTCCAGCCATACTTCACCACCGATCTAAATGACGACGGACCCATCCCTCCAATCAAACGCGCAAGCAAAACAGTCCTCCGCGTCTCTGCTGAAAGAAACGTCACCAAGCTTCCGCCGGCGAGAATCGATGAGGCTTTCGAGCTAGTAATAGATTACTTCTTAAGCTCCAAAATTCCTATTACAGAGATTCAGTACTGGGACACTTTTTTTGTCATTGTCCTGCAGAGCGAGGAAATCGATATGGCGGAAGTTCCAAGTGCCATAGGGCATTGTCGGTGTTATTATCTCTTTGAAGAGGAGATGGGCCGTCCCCATCCGGACGAATTTCTAGCCCAGAGAATCCGTGACCCAAACGGTGATATTGTGGACAACAGCAAATATGACGTATTGCGTCCTGGGGTTATGCTCGGTTCGGAGAGGCATCCTATCAGTGGACTCGAATTACGCACAACCTCTGGGGTCCTTGTCGAAGACTTCAGGGGTGAAAGATACATCACTGCCGCATCACACGGCTTTCCACATGGCGATAGAGTCTTCCACCCATCCGCCGGAGGCAGAGAAATTGGACGCCTCACTATGGAACTCACTTACACTGATATTGCGATTGTGAAGCTCCATGAGAATGTGCAGTTTGTGAACGAAACCTTCGAGGCCACATCGCTGGGGGTGCCCCCAACGACGCTGGTCGATTTCATACCCGCTGATGAAACGCAGATCGGCTCCGAAGTGTACATGAACAATCCATTCACTGGTTACTCTGAAGGCACATGCGGGCCCCACTCCAGGCTGCGCATTCCATCCGACGATCCCTATCAAGGATCCATACAATGGATCAAGGCGCGGTGGGTTTATATGGGTCAGGGATTTATTGATAGGCCGGAGGATGGTGTCTGTGGGTCTGCTGTCTGGAATGAGAATGGGCAAGTTCTGGGGTTCTTCTGTTATGCTGGGAGGCCAGAGCAATTAAGGGACTGGCGCTTTATGGTGGCGTCAGATAATATTATGGAAAAGGGGTTCAAAATAGCTGCGTAGTAGATTTCTTTAAAAAGATGCTAGTTTAATGTTACTAAGCCTTCCTAGGTCGCATTATACTCACCCCTTTACCACAAAGTACTTGACATCGAAGCTGATGTGTTTCCTACTATGGCTCAGAGTTTTCGGGGGTCAGAGACGACAAGGATGGGTTGATTCAGCCAGTGAGACATATCCCTCGATCAGGGAAGATATACAGACTTTAGCTCTATACTATGCTAATTCTTTTGATTATTTTTCATTCTGACAGAAGGGCTCCCGCCCTTTCATGAGACTTATTAAGGACTTCCGACCCCTCACTGTAGACTTAAACGCAATATTAATTTAACTGGAACTTGTTGACACCCGGGGTTCACATTTGTGCCATAATGACTCATCCTACGCAGAAGCTATACAAGCCCTAATAGCAGGCAGAGCTTTATCTGAAAGAAGGCACAATCCTCAGGTGGCCTTACAACATGAACTGCCGCCGCCTACTGTCGTAAAGGTCTCCGCGTTTTAGCCACCAACAACCCGAAAATGTGCGAAAGAATAAAATCATACCACCTGTCCCAGCGTATCTTCCTTTACTACTGATGTTAAGAGTTGTTAAATCCTGATATATAAGATACACCCATGCTTGAGCACTCTCCAACTGGTAGTTTATTGTTTTATAGACATATTAATCTCTAATTGCACGGGCCGGGGGTCTAATTCTGGTCAAAATAGGCATGCGGATATGTGCCAGAGGTGTGCCTGTCGCGATTGGCGGCGTGACAGGCTCCAAGTCAGGGATATCAACGTAGAAGACTTCTAAAGGAGAGGTAATGCACGTAATCTCTTGCCGACCTGCTACTAGTAGCTTGTTAGTAGCCGAATCCGGTGGATCAATATAGCCACTCTAGTTGTAGCCTTTAACCACTGCACTAAGTATTATCTTTGCGTCGTGTTGGATCAACGTTGTGAACACGTGTAACCTGACACACGAATCAAGCTGTCTAGCAAGTGGGAGGATATGGAGCGTAGGATACGTCGGATTGCTCATTATAGGAAATATAATAGAAAAACAAAGGATGGAGCCCCTAAACAAGACATCAGAAGCGAGATAGACCCCCTTGTTTTGCTAGGTCGCTATATCGATGTGGTCCAGTTCGACTACTAGCTGTATTAGTGTGCGTATGTATCTACACGAGTATTATCGTATATATTAAAGACCCAACGAATATGTCGGTAGACTAAGGAGATGGAAACAAACGGCTGGAATTATCTGATGCGTAAAAGTTAGCTAGAGCAGCGTCTTGAATAAACAGTGTCCCCACCACACCAAGAAAAAAAAAAGAAACCAAGCGAACCAAAAGACAAAGAACAAACACGTCAATACATCCATGAAATAATTGTCAGTTTAGATTTCAACCACATTTACAAAGTTCTAGGAACTTGAGCCAAGGGCGGAATTCCATCCGACATCGCGTAATCTGCAACACCCGGAGGAGTTGGATAGGCCCGTGGTTGGTTTGCATGCAGAGTCATGGTCTTTGGATGAGCTTCTATTTGGTACATCCTCCCATCGTCATACGGGCGTCGGTTATAGGAGGCCAGTGACATGCATTGACGCTTAGCCGGCCCTGTATAATAGCTAGAGTTCTGACTCGCTGCGACTGGGTAGCCCCTTGAGATATTCCCAGGTATCTGGAATGAAGAATAATCTGGGGAACGGAAAAGAGCCAGGTCTGAATAATCTTCCAGTCCCTGGAGATGTCGCTTTATACATGTCCGCGGCTTCTTTCGGAGTTTTAACTTTACACCCTGGTCTGCGAAAAGTGTGGACAGGGAAGTCGACTCTGTCATTCCAGGGAAGCTCTTCGGGGGAGACACCGTGAAGCGGTCCGAGATGATGGATGTCAGGTAAGTGACTATACCGTTTCTCATTTCACAAAGTGTCAACTTCAGCCTAAAATCTCCCTCGACTTTCACAAACAGGTCCCCAAATACAAAGAAGCCCCCAACGCTGTCGTCCTCGTCCTTTAGCCGGTGGAGTGACGAGACCAGAGTGCCAGTCAAAGCCGTTGATGGCGGTACGGGAGCCGGAATGTCATTTAAAGGGTCGAACAAGCTGCAACACATAAAATAGTAGGGACTTTGCAGATAGTGCTGCGCGAGGTAAGTTCCCGCCTCTCTTACTCGCAGCTGTACTATCGGTTGGGGGTCGACTGGTTTGCGTCCTTTCTCCTTCACACCGGCTACGCACGCCCGTGTGGGCTGCTGGCGGATAATTAATTCAAAGTCAGAGCTGAGGGACGGCATTGTCAGCCCGAAGACCTGGAGGATTGTGAGGGTCTTGAGAAAGAAGCGTGTCAGGAGCCGTCGAGGCAGTTAAGAAGGCGAGATATTGAAGGAGACAATCTGAAAGGGAAGGAGAGCCAAAGGGTCCAAATCGTGATATACGTGGAGAGGAATGTGAGTAACTATGGATAAAGTAGTATGATACTCAGGGGAAGACGAGTTGGAAGAGACGGTAGAGAGAGAGGTCCTGTGGTTCTTAGAACAAGAGGACTCTGGAACCTGTTGCCTGACCTAGAGGTCATGGTGTCAGAGTGACATTACTATGACTATGTAAGTAGAAACTAATAGTTGCCACTGGAAGCCTGATTTTCCGGAGAAATCACCATGTAGATGTCAGGCCCACGAAGAATAAGCTATTCTTCGGTAAAGCTATTTGGCGGGGCCCTAGATGCAGGTACGTAATCTCGTAAATCATGGAAATACTCATCTATGGTTGTATTTTCCACGCTTTGTACGGTCGAAACTAGGTATTGATTGAAGATATGTATATCGTATGGCTTCCAATATTCGGCCTCACGTCACAAATCTACGGTTCTTGAAGCATCATGGACCAGGGAAAGGCCTGGTCCATTGTAACGTACTGATCTCGAATCAGATGAATTTGGGGCTCTGGTCAGGGGTAGTATATTGTTTATCTATTTTCATTCACGGCCATATAGTGACTAGATCAGTAGCTCACCCACATTCTATCATATGCTCCACGGCTGAGTGAAGTGGGCAGTCCAATTTGTCTATTAGCAATGCGGCCTCCCCACGAAAGACCCCCCGGTATCATCTATATTGATGCAGCGGGTTGCGAGATGTCGGACCTGGTCCCTAAGTTGGGACTTTTCCATACGTATAGTGCGCCAATGCGGTTCTCTGTGTTAGAGCGCTTTATAGATTTTCATAATACCAGTCTGTGGGCAGTTTGGCATGGATAAATATATCAAGAAAACATAGTAACTCCAAATTAGATAGTCATCAGAAAAATGACCGTTACGAAAGGACATGACAAAAGAAAATGCGCTGGCTAGCCAAAGCAAATCCGCACCTGCAGAGGAGAATGGCTATCGGATGAGTGCTGCCTGTCAATGATCTGCCCCCACCAAACATTCTCGAAGCCGTTTGTCTTTTGCTCAGCCCATACCGCTTCTAGTAGTGGCATGGTGGTGCTGAACATGTGGTATCTTGTCCTATCATTCCAAGACGCACAGAGATTTAATATCTTCCTGTGCGATGAGGGGGCTTGCAATTCACATCCTGCAAAGAAGAGCGGCAGCAAGGCCTGTCTGGAGATCATGCATTTGTCGCGGCAGGCAAAGACATGGTCCATTATAGTTCTTGCGCGGTACAAGATATGAAACGGGACACTACACCCGGGCATCCACCGGAAAACCCTATATAGATAGAGGAGGAGCCCGTTTCTCCAAGCTTCAGCGCAGTGCATATTGTCTACGTCTTGCTGCATGCTCTCTTCGTTGTGAAAGGCGGTAACTGGCGAAATATGATGCCACGACTCAAGTGATTTTTCAAGTGCGGATAGGAGCGTCGTATCAAACGTAGTGTACTGGTTTAAGGACGATCTTCGCTGTTCTGCAGCTAATCGTGCTAGTTGCATCACTACCTTCACAAGACTGAGTGGACATCCGCATAGACGGAAAAAGTCCCACTCTTGGCCGTTGTACCCTGACATAAGGGCTTCAAAATAAGCATAAGGGAGCACACAATCTTCCCTGTTGACCAGACTTGTGATCGCATCCCACCTGGCCAGTCAGCTACAGTTCGTTAAGGAAGAAGGCGGGTTCCAAGTACCATAACAGTATTCCTATTTGCACTTGTGTCCTAGCGGAGGTGGCCCACTTCTCGATGCCGCCGCAAGCTTCGAAAAGGCCGTATGCTCCCAGGAGATGGGTTCGCCAAGTTCCAAGGGCAGACTGGGTTTCCTAGAATCCCGAGTCAATGAGGAACTTACTCAACGTATGTGAAGTCGCGACTAACATCTAGTGAAAACAGGATGATAATGGTATCAAGGATAGATTCTCTATGTTTTGTACTGTTGTACTTGTCAAGGTTCTGGCGGAGTGACTGAAGTGCGGCATGACGATGGGTGTCGGTGGATGTGCTTTCGAGATGGTGACCAGCTAAAGCCATCACCGCATGGACGAGGAACATGGGTTTGGGAACCGAGCTTTCTCGGTACTAGAAGGGGTTCATTTTGAAGTCAGATGTTAGTGGGATTCGGCAAAATTCCATATTATCTTTCAGGCCTGAATTAGCAAGCCATGCATGAGTAGACTTAGAGTGGACATACATCGTTCAAGGATATTGTAGTACCGCTGACCAAGGGTACTGTATAAGACACTGGATGGTATTGAGGTGGGAATGAACAATTCTTCACATTGAGCATTGAGGCTAGGTAGACTGCACTCAGCCTTTTCAGCTTCGCATTCGGCCAGAGACGTGGACAAATGGCCGGGTATACATTGATTTATGCTGTCGCGTGCATACGAGGGGCGCTCCGTAGTGGCTCCTTGGCTTGACTTCAAGTCAGGACTGCTGATACTAGACCTTGTAGAAGAATTATTGGATCTTTGATCAAGAGAACATAGATTATCTTTTACCGACTGTATAGAGGGCCGGTCCTGGGCCGGATGCTCTACGATAAATTCGAGTTGGTGAGGGTTGGCATTAGGCCGGCGGGTCCTCGACCGTCTGACTGGTTTTTTAGACAGGGAAAACACCGGTTGCCAAGAGAGCTGAAGTTCCCTCATACTATTCAGTAGGTAGCAAGCGTACGAATTGAGCGAGACTGGCCAAGGAAGGCTTGATTATCGATGCTCTGCAACGATGACAATTCATCCGGATTAATCGTGAATTCCGATCCGAGATCACCCTTACCCGTTTAGGCCACTTGCCTATTTGGGACGATTGCCTGTTTGGGTATTCCGGAGTCCACTCCAGGCTCATGAATATAAGGATCTGCCGAGAGTCCCTCGATATAACTCTTGTTGACCATTCTTGCTAGCTCAGTGCTAGTATTCTCGGTGCAGAGCTGCTAATCTTCCCATCCAATTGACACTTACCAGTGATCTCTTTCACCGGATGTCATTGAACCCTAAAGGATATTATACGAGGGTATAGGTACAGCAATATATCAAGATTCCTTAACACCGAGGAAATTGTCAAGGTCATTCGGAATGAATGGTATTCAATTAGCCAAGTATTCGGACTCTATACCGGAAGGTTCGTCAGCCCCATAGACGATATATTTCTTGTTTCGCTTAACCTACTGACTATAGAAATACAGGGCCGACATATAGTGCAGATGTTACAATAATCAGCTGGAATGGACCAGATGATCCACAGGACCCTTTCAACTGGCCTCTGTGGAAGAAGTGGTGGGCGACTGGACTAGGTCTCCTCGCGAGTTTTGTTTGCTCGATGAACGGAACGATCCTATCTGTTGCCCACCAGGATATCAGTGAAGAATTCCATATTTCTAATGCGACATTCCCAAATTCCTACTGGCTGACCACTTCCTGGGGCTTAGGGGCCGCTTTGTGTCCGCTGATCTTATTCCCTACCATGGAGGACTTCGGAGTGCGGCCGGTACTTCTCGGTACCTACTTCGTTTTCGCTTGTCTCCTGGTCCCAGTGGGGTTTGCCCATAACTATGCAACTTTGATGGTTGTTCGCTTCTTCAGTGGCGGATGTGTTCCACTCATGAGCGATGCAGTTGCTAGCATAGCATCGAATGTTTTCCACGGGAATCGAGCCAGAAGTATCCCGATCAGTCTCTACGTCACTGTATATCTTTCGTCAACAAGCATAGGCCCAGTCGTCGGCGCGACCATACTACAGTTCCTCCCTTGGCGTTGGACAGGTCACATGGAAACAATCTGGACCGCAGCAGTGCTCCCAATCTTTGCTCTCGGCCTTCCCGAATCTCGAGGATCAGTGATTCTCCACGCTAAGGCTAAATCCCTCCGTTCAGACGGCAAGAACGCGTATACAGCAGCAGAACTAGAGCTAGACCGTACGCCATTGTACCAACTCGTCATCAAAAGCATGAAGCGACCATTATACATGCTTCTTACAGAATGGGTGGTGTTTGTAGCTGCTCTTTGGGCAGCGTTCAGCCTCGGAACGATTTATCTCTTTACCCAGTCCGTCGAACAGGTTTATGCAGAGCTTTACGGCTGGGATGCGGTCAAGGCGGGGTATGTACAAGGTGCTATTGTGATAGGCGAAATCCTCGGCTGTGTACTCTGCATATCTACCAATCATTGGTATCATGACTCCGCTTCCCGGAATGTCGAGATACCCGGCGTACCCATCCCCGAAGCCAGGCTATACCCATCGATCATCGGGGGCTTCTTCGGGGTCACCGGAGGGATGTTTGTGTATGGATGGACTTCATACCCCTCCATACATTGGATGGCACCGACAGTTGGCCTAGCCATGGTGGGCTTCGGAACCACCGCTGTTATAATAGGCAATGCAAACTACCTGATAGACGCGTATAGTAAGTATGCGGCCAGCGCTCTTGGGGCGGTCGGCCTTGTGGAGAATGTTGCCATCGCTTTTCTTCCACTCGCCACTACAGCCATGTACAGAGACCTTGGGTTTCAATGGGCTAGTTCAGTTCTTGCATTCGTATCGTTGGCGCTGGCTGCAACCCCGCTCGTGATGCTCCAATGGGGGGCGGTCATCAGGGCTCGAAGCCCATTTATGAGAGAAGTTATTATTGACAGGCGAAGTGGCAGCGTCGAGTCAGCCAATATGTGATTGCTCTCACTAATCCTCACTTTATTTGGCCTTGATTGCCACCGATTGCATACTCCGGGGTATGTGGGCATGGTGTGCTATTCTTCGGTATTAGGCTCGGTATAAATTGCTCACCCCTTGCTTGACTCTCTCGGGTCTCGGTTCTAGGAGGCCTTGTTTCTGTACTATTTTTTTGGAGGATTACTCAAGTGGTGTACACTACCAATATATATCTGTGCTAAGAAAGCACTCGTCTCTATGTAAACTAATTTTGATTAGTAATTATCTGGCCACTCTCACAGTTTTTATTTGTATTCCTTGACGTGTATGGGAATCATTGAGATGACGAAACGGCGAAGTGGTCGAGTACTATTCTAAGTATACTCATTACATAGGGTCGGGTTGAAAAAGGATGTCAAAGATGCATTTGGACATCCAGCTAAACCTTTTCAGGTTAGCCCCTGGCGAATCCTGGTAACAAGGGAGCGCTAAAGCGGTCGAACTCAGGCGGTGAATTCCATCTTCATTTCTGACAAGCTTTCAGAATCAGCAAAACAATAAACCAATAATACTCTGTGGAATGTAGAGAGGCTTGGCCTTCTCCAAACCAGGGAGCTACCAAGAGGTGGATTGGGTTACTAGTAATTGTCAGATTGAGGGCAAAACAAGCAGCAATGGCAAGCCTATGTGTATGGTGACCTTAGGGTTGCTCTGACTATAGTATTTAACTTCGTGACTACCATAGCAAGACCGTCATTAACTCGAGTGTTGCTAACACAGTCAACATAGGTGGGAAAGATCTTTCAGGACCATGAACGGCCTGTATTATGTTATGAAATGAAGGTAGAGAAATAGGGAAACGTGTTCAAAGATGGCGGTTAGGTTAACTTAATAAAGCATGAGTCTTGACTTCATCGCTCACTATAACGCCGTTAGTTCCTACCCGTCCCTTTTACCTGGGCAAGGTCTTTTACTCCCCCTTCACGTCTTTGGAGACACCATCGTTGCTATCCCTCGGGATAAGCGCATACTGCTCTTGCACCAGCAAATTCACACCGGGGCCCTTGAACACATGTCTCTGCCATAGACACCAAGCCATGAGTGTGTATGCGGCAAAGGCCAGTATGACTACACTACAAGAAAATTTAAATTAGTATTCCTGTCCTATAGGTAATGATAAGGAACGAAACCAGATAGCGGTTGTCACAGCAAAGCCTCTCTTACCTAACCCAATTCATGTTAGAAGCAGTGACGGGCAGTGTAGTCGGAAAGCAGGCCACGACATCCAAGAAAGCAACCCACAAACAACTCGTAACGTTCACCAGCTGGCCCCATTTCCCAAGGTCAAAGGGCCGCCCTGGAAGCACTGTGGAACGGCCTCTCCAGGCCAGGATACCCTGAGGGATGACATATGAAGTCATCATAAAAACGATATTGGCGCTGACCATAGATGTGAACGCCGTCGTTGATCCTACATAGATCAGCCCGTAGAGCTAGGACAGTCAGCCATGTTGCCATCGCATGGATTGGTGGAGGAGGCCCCCTACCGTAGTGAAAATAGCTGACAGAACGGCAGCGTTAACAGGCATCTGGAACTGAGGATGAATTCGCGACCACCAAGTCGACAGGGGATAGCAGTTGTCTCTTGACGCGGCCCAGATTTGGCGGCTCGATCCTGTGATGTTCGCGACTGCGCATCCGAACAAGCAAAATGAGAATGCCGCTAGGAGGATAATGGTGAGGGCTTTGCTGCCGGTTGCTTGGTAATAAATCTCGATTAAACCGATCCCGCTTGGCGGGTTCACGACTTTCTCAATGTCAACAATGACATACATGCATGCCACCGCGAATGGCCATGCTGCCGACGTCAGCTTCTTCATCTATTAATGTGGATTTATTTTCAATTGCGGAGTGGTACCTGTTACTAGTCCAATTATAATCGGGTATACCTGCATGTTTCCGAGAATCAGTCTTGACGTGCATAACGAGTTCAAATATGGTACTCAGACGCATACTATCACCTTGGGTGCATTGGTTGCTGGTGAAGGAATCTCCTCTGCGAGATGGGCACCTGCATCGGTGCCCATAAAACCATAGGTATTGTTCAGCAAGCACAAAATGAGAAGGAATCCCCTGACATATGACTGGTTGGAGCTCTTCAGATCCGCAAATACCCATGTTGTGGACTGGAAGTTGGGGGCCGCACATCCCAGGATAATAACGACGCTTATTAAAAGCGTCGATAATGAGAAGTAGACTTCAGAATAATCTCAGCAGGGCATGTCGTCGGACTGCATATCTTTGACTTACGCAAAAGTCTGTTGAATGTGGGGAGAAGGCGGGTCCCAAATATATTAAATGCGACGGCGAGCCACAGAACGGATGTATAACATAGCCATTGGTGCCATGGACTGACGGTATAACCCTCAACGCACAGGTGGAGCATAGCTAACACCATAGCTGCAACAAAGTTGCACACACTCGCTAGCCCGAGCCACCACCCGCAGGTACTTACACAAGCTGACCTAGATATAAAGAAGGGCGACAAATAAGCATAGAACTTGAGAAGGCGTGGTAGACTCGATCTTTACTTGCATGTACGAAGCGAAGGGTGCCCAGTCTGAACGCGCAACACGAAACGACCAATAATACTGCGCCCCCGAGTTTGGATACGCCGATACGAGCTCTGCCATGCCGAGCGAGACGACGAGGTTCATCAGGGCGGCAATGATTAATGTCCAAATCGTGCCAGATGAGGATGCCTCCGCGAGGCTTGTCTCAATGGCGCTTCCAAAGCCATTCCAAGTTGCTGTCATGGCGAACCCGAGAGACAAAAGGGATAGGGGCGAGAAGCGCCGGGGCATTGCCCGAGTATATCCTTGGGCCTCCAATGCCTGGTCATCAACGTTGTTCTGATTGTCCATTGTGTTACTGAAGCGTGACGGGTGGATCGACTCGCGTTAGAATGCGACGTCTTGGAGCCTAGACAAGCGCGTCCCTGATTTACATTCTTCACTTAGCACAATGCCGATCAGGTGAGCATCATTTCTTGGCTCCGGGGAACGTACTTTTGTCATGCAATGACCCTGTTTTGTCTAATGTTACTTCATTTTACATATTCGCCACGTCAGTAAAATGAAAATCTGTAAGCAAGCAAAAGTTCAAACGGCTCGCTCGAGGCTGACGCACAAAGCGGGCCGCCATGTCTGGCATCATCTTTAACTGCAGTGGGAGTGGCGGAAGTATGGGCCAAAGGCCAATGTTAGTCGGTATGATGTGATTCGGTCACAAAATCATACCGAGACCGAAGCTAAAGTCGGTGTTAATATCAGCCTTTGCAGCTGGAGAATGACCTATCCCGTTAGTGTGGAGCTATGTAGGGTGTGAAGATCGACCAGAACTTAACCTTAACCCTTCGTTGGTTACTATACATTTTAGTCAATTCAGCATCGAATAGGCCGCTCTCAACTGTTAGCCAGATTTACTTCGCTTATAAACCTTTCGTTGGCACCCTAAGTATTGGGACCAGCAAAGATCGACCATCGACTGACCCACACTTCTACATCAAGTAAGTCTTAACACCGAAGGAACGGCACTCAAGCCAAGGTTCTCTTTCGGGTCCCATACTAATGTCCGAATGCACATGAGCCTTGAAGCATGCCCTCGCCAAGGACAATAAGTATCTTTTGTACTATAAAAGGGCGTTGCGCTGGCTTGCTGAATACCTAGACATCCACTATCATCACCTAATACAAAACATTACTGTCATCTAATAACAAGTGATCTACAGGCTACTGAGTCACTCTTTCGTAAATGACAATAGAATCATGACATCCGAAATTCAGACGAAGTTCCTTGTCGTGGGCGCTGGACCTGCTGGGTTAGCGTTGGCGGCCTTCTTAGGCCAACACGGTGAATACCCCTAATCAACGTATTTCGATAAACAGACGTACTAACCTCATGTGCGTAGGTCTAGATGGCCTTGTTATTGCTAAGGCATCTAGCACTGCCGATACTCCAAGGGCTCACAGCTTCAACCCTTTCGCTTTCGGTGCGTGCGTCTGACTGAGGTTGGTTACTTGGTCAACTAACCTAGGCTCAGAATGTCTTCGCGACATTGGCATTGAGGACAAAGCCCTCCAGCAGGCCGTACGTGGCCGCACTCTTCAATCCATGCGCTGGTCCCGAACCATGGTTGGCGAGGAGTATGGAAAGGTGCTTGCATGGGGTGAACATCCGTCCACCGTGGTAAGAGTTGCGCTCCCAGGGGGGCAGAGAGGCGAATGCGGAAACCTTGAACTAATGCGCCCTGGCTATAGACCCATACATTTGGCCTCACCCCCTGTGAATATGCCGAATTTTCGCAGTCAGAACTGGAACCGCTTTTAGTCCGATACGCCTCACACCACAACTTCGACGTACGTTTTTCCACGGAGCTCGTGGCTATTGAACGTCTCGAAGGCGTTAGCGGACATACGCAATATCTTTGCACAGTCCACGACCTTCTTTTGAACACCACAATCAAGATCCAAACCCGCTATCTTTTCGGTGCAGATGGTGCGCGGAGCCACATAGCTCGGTCGCTGAACTTCAGCTTTACCAGCAAGCCCAGCGGAGGTAAAGCTTGTAACATTCTGCTACGCGCGGACCTAGGTCATATAATGAACAAGGAGCGTCACGCTGCTCTGCACTGGATCTTGAAGCCCGATCGCACCACGTTCCCCGGCCTCGTAGCTCACCTACGCATGGTCGAGCCCTGGAAGAAATGGGTGATGGTCGGCTTTGGTGCCAAAGGTACCGACCCATTCGAAGGACTAACGCCTGAGAGTCCGGAGCTCGTCGACTGTGTGCGTGAGATTATTGGGGATGACTCGGTCGACGTCGAGATCCTGCGAATGGACCCGTGGACTGTTCGTCAGAGTGTCGCCGAC
Organism: Aspergillus caelatus; assembly: GCF_009193585.1. Taxonomy (NCBI): domain Eukaryota; kingdom Fungi; phylum Ascomycota; class Eurotiomycetes; order Eurotiales; family Aspergillaceae; genus Aspergillus; species Aspergillus caelatus. The sequence continues at coordinate 182,865 of NW_022475292.1, forward strand.
CACTACTCGTTCGACGACACAGATGTCTTTTTGCTTGGCGACGCCGCGCATCGCCATCCACCCGCGTATGGCTTGGGCAGCAATACATGTGTGCAGGATGCGTATAATCTTGGGTGGAAAATTGCCTATGTATCAAAAGGTTTTGCGGGTCCCGGGCTCCTGAAATCATACAGCCAGGAGCGCCAGCCCGTCGGTGCTATGCTTGTCCACAATGCTAACCAGGGCCTTCACTCGCAGTTTGGGGTCTGGGAAGCAGTGGGTATGTTCGCCCCCAGCCGTGAAGAGGGGGCGCAGCAACTCGCCAAGCTCTTTCAAGCTACAGACGAAGGGGCGGCCTCCCGCGAGAAAGTCCGGACCGCTATGGAGCACGTTGAAGAGGAGCTCCATAGTTGGGGTGCTGCCTACAACCAGTGGTACGTATCCACAGCCGTGTATCTCGAGGACGAAGGCTCTGCTAGGCCCACATTGCATGGAAATCCGATCACCGAGCCACAAGTCACGACCTACCCAGGAAGCCGACTTCCGCATGCCTGGTTGGATGTCGCTACTCGCCAGAAAATGATTTCGACTCATGACCTTGCTGGGAAAGGTGCCTTCTGCCTGCTCTTCGGAATTGGCGGCGGCGGTTGGAAGGAGGCTGCCATCAACATTAGCCGAATTACGGGAATTCCCATCAATGCTTATGGGATTGGCTTCGGCCTTGATTATAGCGACGTCCATCGTGAGTGGTATGCAAAGCGTGGCGTGGAGGAGAGTGGTTGTGTTTTGGTACGACCTGACAGATTCGTGGCCTGGAGATCTCCCAAGGCGGCTGCAGACTGCGAGGCCAAGCTGATGGACGTCCTCAATAAGGTATTGTCAAGAGAGGGGCTTTAAATAGAGGTACGACGGGCTTCAGGGTACGGTTCAAATCTACATTTCGTTGGGTTGATCCAATAATCCTTGAATATTATTAGAAGGTACTGCGGGTGATATTGTGTAACGCATCTTACCATGATCAATATTACATATTTCCATGTCCACTAAACTAAGACATTTGGAGTATTGCGTTATCCGGAGCTAATTTAGATCTACTTGCAATAAACGTATACATACAAGTATCAATTGTCAAGTCCCTTCTTTCGATCGAATTAACCATGTCCGCCTTTCTTCTTTTTGTGGTATTTGTCTAGTGTGTTGTCATATCCAACGAACCCAAGTTTGAAATCGCAGACCACATATTATCACTAATAGCTACATAGTAGCAAAAGCTGGCTCATTAGAAGTGGACCTCAGTCTTTCGGGTGTGCAAAGTGGACCGCCGAACTTGATCCTATGGTGTCCTAGTCGTCGCATCAGGTCATGGAGAAACGAGATATATTACATTCGTATTGGAACAGCCAGAGTGAACGAGGCGTAATGAATTCTCAGGTGAACGTCCACTGGGCTGAACAAATCTGGATACTAGGAGTGGTCCTCGTGCGAATCACTGCGTGCATCCGGTACTCAAGTTAACCGAGTTCAGCAATTATATAATCTCAATACAACCCAAACAAAATACCATGTAAACACTAAGATTGTGCCCTTGGTATTCTATCCTCAAGATAAAACAAATTACTCTCAAATGCCAACACAGAGTGCTCTAGGATATGCTAAGAGATGGACATCCTCTCCCACAGCGCGTGCAGGTGCTTTGTCTTGGATCCGTATTCGCTGGGAAGTTCTCGAACGCTAGATACGTCTCAATATATCCACAGCTGTCTGTGTAAGGAATAGACTAGTTAATGATAAATGAGGCGCCAGAGTTTTGTTCCAGATTATGGGTACCTATGTGATCGGTGCTCGGGAGACCCAATAGAGATGGATTAACTTGCAATGAATCCTCGACTTGCAAGGCACGGGTAAGAAGGTGTGATAGCGGCCGACACCAAATAGAATCTTTTCTCTTTGTTGGCCTCTCATCCTCTTTTCTAAATATCCACTTTACTAACTGCCACGCATGACTTGTGCTGACAGAGCCAATTGGATGTACACACTGTTCCAATAACGTGACAGCCATCGCATGCCATTGTGTGTAGGATCTGAGGTGCCACCCCCATTGCACCATTATTGGGTGATCACGAAGTTGGTAGTCCAATTGGAGTACCTCAAATGCTAAGTGGATCAACTTATCCCTCACAAATGGGGGCCTGCTGGATCTGTTGGCACAGTGAACTGCGGGATGGTACGCCGCTAAACTGGCCTTGGCTAATATTAGCCGTGTTACAACGGCGCCAACCCAGTGAATGGGTATGTTTAGATCACAATGCTTGAGGTACATTTCGTTCAGATGCTGATGGGCTTTCTTGACTTCAGAAAGGTAGTCTCTAGCCGAATCTTCCTTACTACCTTCGATAGAGGACACAGTTGTAGAATTTACTTTCCGAACGATAGCGATTGCCTCGAAGCGTAGTAAAGAGAATGTCATCTCTGTTCCTCCTGTTCGCTCTAGTGGAAGTGCCTGCATGCCCGGGTATACGTCGTCATCACTGACGTTCAACGGGAGTCGCACATCATACATCTCTTCGTTAATTATAGGCTCTGTTCCATTATCCTCACAGGAACGAACATCCAACAAGCATATCGTCCACCATAAACGACGACGGATTTCAGTGTCGAATGGGGCCAGTCCCAAGTGAGCTCCATCTCTATGCAGGTTCATACCTTGAGCAAGACGTACGACAAGAGCTGTCATAGACCATACAAGCCGCTGTTCGTTCTCCGCATACATTCCGACCAAGAACAGCACCAAAGCTTGCATACATGTGAGACTAGTATTACTGAGAAACCTCGCGTCTGATAGAGCCTGTTTTACTGCACCCTTCAGGTACCACACCGCATTGTCACGGCTTTCTCCAAGTAGCATGTCGCATTGCGTAGAGGACATGCTAACCACAGCAACAAAGTATATTGCGAGCACCAACGCCGTGTCCTCTGGGGCAGTAGGCGTTGAGTATTGTATCCCCCGCAAGACCATACTCCTAGTGGTTGGCCTATGGAGAAGAGGGAAGAGTGGCGCGACGTGGTCTGCATAGACATCCCAGAGGATGGGCGACCAGTCAAGTAGCGGATAAGCAGTCTTTGACATTTGCACAACAAGCGATGGACCTTTGAAGGCCCAACCGTCTACCTGCGAGGAAGATTGAGGGAAGGGCAATATGCCGTCTCCGGATAGCTGAGGTGATATTTGATCCAGCTGATTCGGGTTCGACGCGCTCTCATTGGCGTAATGTTCGTCCAGTTGGAAGTTCAGATGCTGGCCGATATATTGGTGGATAGTAGGTACGTTCGGGTCACTGCCTACATTAAACAAATATCCTTTAGCACGGCAATGAGCATGCTTTCAGAAATCGACTTGGAACCATGAAATACCTTGAATAGCCACGTCAGGTGCCGCTCTAGCTACGTCAATCGTTCGAGAAGTATTCTCTCGTTTATTTGCATCTTTGCGCTTTTCAAGAATACCTTTGACAATACGTTCGAGTTGTTCCAATCTGTTTTGGACTTCCTCACGTGCTGTCGGCTTCCGCTGACGAGTCTTCTTCGTTGTCTCCGGGAAAACACATTGGCTACCTGTCTTATCGCAATACATGCACGGTTGCTGACGAGTGCAACGCACCTTTCTTCGGCGACATGTCAGGCAGCTACGTGCATTTATCATCTGCAACGGTGGAGCCATGATTGTGCTTCTTGTATTGACAAGAGAGCCTGAGCTAGACCATTTTTGCGTTTCCATAGTACTCGACGCCCCTAGATCTCTTGTGTAAAGGGCCTTGAGGGTCTGCGTAGCTCGTCAACGAGTAAGGACTCTGAATCATTGCATCGGCTACGTAGTGGTGCATGAATGGAGCATCAACCTGCCCAGGGTGCCTTTCCTGCAAATTCTTTGTTCCTTCATTACGTTTCACCGGAGACTAAAGTCGCCGCTTCCTGGGCAAGCCCATGCCAGTCTTGAACTACTTTGATTTATAAGTTAGTTTCAGGATGATGAAAGCTACTGAGTCTTATTGGTTGCCTAACTCGTCTTTTCCACAGGAGGACATCCTAGGGGGCAATGATAGACGTTGTTAGGAGTATACTTTCTGCAGAAGGCCCACATTTAGCCCTAAGGGGAAAGTTTCTCGGCCGCGTTGATAAATCTTGGCTCCGCGCCGTGAAAGACTCATACAAAGTACATGCTCCGGGTCGCCAAGCCTTTCCAGCGGAACATTTTCGGGTCAGTATGGTGAATCTAAAGGATTACTAGACTGGAACAAAGCCCTACTTGATACTTTCGTCACGCATGTATGCCCGTCGGCTTTAGAAAAGACCGAAGTGCGTAACAGCCCACTCGAGTCCAGAATCAAGAAAGGATGCCCCAGCGAGGTATAGCCTATGATGTTTCACTACCAAAGACTTTCGTACAAGGTGGAGTTACCCGTTCGGATTTAAGGATCCTTCTTGAAGCGCTTGGTAAGCAAGTAAACAGTACTGTACGATAGGACAATATGGATCAATGAATTTGAGATTCTTCAACACTGGTGCATAGCTGTATAAATCGGAAGTGCAACCCCTGTTGCCGGACAACCATCTCAACAATCTCATATATCAGATCTATACACTCAAGAACTCAACATGATTGTCGCATTGGTAACTGGCGCCAACTCAGGCATTGGCGAAGCTGTGGCACGTCAGCTAGCGCGCCAACCGGATCACCATGTGATCCTCACCTCACGAAACCCCGAAGCCGGAGAAAAGGTCGCAGCATCCATTGTTGCAGAAGGCCACTCGGCTTCGTCCGTCCAATTGGACTTGGCCTCGGACACGTCTATCGCAGCGGCTGCCAAGCATATCCAAGAGGTTTACGGCAAACTGGATATCCTCGTTAACAACGCCGGGACAGCGGTCGACCACCGCTCTGATCTGTCTGTGCGGGAGAATCTGAGCATGACTTTCGATACGAATGTCTTCGGAACCGCTGTCCTGACCGATGCGCTCCTCGACCTTCTCCGTCAGTCCACTGCACCACGGGTCGTCTTCGTTTCCTCTAGCCTCGGCTCACTTGCGCTCTCGAATGACGAAAATTGGCCGTATTACCATATGATCTCGAAGTCCTACAAAAGCAGCAAGGCCGCCGTGAATATGCTCGTCCTGCATTATTCCAGGGCTCTTCGGGATGCCAATGGGCTAGTCAATTCGGTATGCCCTGGTTTGGTTAAGACTAAGATGAATGGATATGCAGAGGATGGGGTGACACCGGATGTTGGTGCGCGCAGGATTGTGGAACTGGCGTTGGTGGGTGCTGATGGACCTACTGCCACCTTTTCAGATAGGGATGGGTCTATCCCTTGGTGAGGGAAACGGTGTTTGCAGACCACTAGCAGCACACCTTAGACAAGATATAGACTTGATTTACCGAATAGAAGAAAGAACAATACAATGTGATTTCGATTTGCTGTAGCCATGCTACTACAATGGAATATGGATATAGAGCCATGTGATTATTCTTATCATTGGATGCATATTATTCCAGGTGCTGCACTAGTCTGAGGGTTGTAATAGGGGGGTTTTTCTCGGCGTTAGGATTTTTGTGAGTGCTACATGGAAAGGACAGGGGAAAATAATCTGTCAGTGGGTCGTCGCAGACTGTTCCTAATGGCGTATTAAAAGCATTAGAAGTGCTGATAATGGGGTGATGTGAAAACCTGGTAAATCATTTATAGATACCGAAGAATGAGATTCTCCCCTCTCCTTGCCCGCCACTTGTTGGTATTGTGCAAGATATCCGGGCATCCTTGAATCACCCAACCCCATTTCTTGATGAAGCCCTCTGTTACTTCCCAATTCTCAGCGTCAGATGGTTCACCCCAGACCAGCAACATATTGTCCGGTGCATCTGGATTCCAGAAGCCTAATATATCTAAGCAAAAGTCATCTTCGTCGAAGTCACCCAGTCGGCGGATTAGAGTATCCCGTGCCCGAGGGTGGGGGAAAAAGTCCAGCCATGGATGATGCGGCAACAAACACTGAGTGGATGTCGGGCGTAAGGACGGGGGAAGGGTTCTCGCAACTGGCCATGTCGGGCCAAATTGGCAGAACGGGGATAGGACATCTGCCTCACAAAGGCCGTCCGCTACAAGGCCTAACAGGTTTATATTATGCAAAAACGCGCGGTATACATTGGCTTTGGTTAGGGTTAGTAGGTGGTCTGCGCTGGGTCGGCCTAAAACATAGCTCCGATGGGCTCTTGATAAAAAGTCTTCCAGCATTTGTCGCTGCGTTTGCCGTTTGACATTGTCCCTGTTGGCCTTCGGACATTGGGGCGTTCCTTCGATCATCTGGATCTGTTCACGCTTGCGATCCCCTTTGTAAAAGTTAATATATATCTTTGCCGGTACCTTGTTTCTCATCTCCCAACGTACTGTAAGCTCTTTGGTGCACCCGGTTTTGCCGTCGCCGTCGCTCAGTGGGGTTCCCGATTCCATGCCAGTCGTCCTTCTCGAGCTGCGCTTTTCGTTCAGCGATAGCCGCGTCACGTAAAGATGTAGGCCTCCCTTTCTTTGAATTGGACATCTGCATTCTCACTCCCCTTTTGACACCCGAACTTTTAGGCCGAAGAACAAATGAAGTTGTAGCAAGGAGATCGGGTTGTGACTGGAACCCGACATTGGCTGGTTCGTTAATGTTAGTTATTACGGCTGCTGACAAATACACTACGGTTTCCATGGTCCAGAAGTTAGCCGAACCAATGTACAAAAGTCCTAGGCTACGCTGGTCACGCCTGTGCTCAGGATTCCAATTGAGAGTTGCATACTCATGTATCGGTGGCATGGCTTTGGTATGGGGTGAGAGTTTGGCACTTTATCGCCGCCCATGATATGTATCTGCTTGGTGAGGCATAGCAACAAACATGATAAATATCGTAAACAAGCAAAAAGGACATGAACATTCACTTTTATATGGCTCTATATGTCTTATACCCTTAGCCCAGATGAAAATGTGTCGTCCAAACGTCTGTTAATTCTCGATGAGATATCTATCCACATGCCAATGCGGACACCAAAGTGGAAATTGTTTGCACATCCAAGGGTCTAAAATGGTAAACCAAGAAGAAATTGCTTACCGTGAAGTGGGTCATCTATCAATGGACCCCACTTGTACTTGTCCGTCCTGATCCACTTCAGAGTAAGCAGGTTAATATTCCTGCCGTGCTAGATCTCAACTCTCTCGCTAAAGCCGTCATCCACTTGATATATTGTGTTGTAAATGCGATAAGGGTATGCTGATCATGGAATTTAAATGCAACAGATATAGTATGCGTCGCATATGCCCGGCATTATCTCCGAGATACGCCCATTCATCTCTATCCTCAGAGTGGGGTAAATGCGGAAAATGATGGAGCAGACCTGGACTGAGGAGCTCATGGCGACAAGACTGCATCTTGTGTGAAAGAGGCAAATGACAATGTTTACCGATTATATATATACCATTCCATACTCCACGATCGCTCCATGTTCTGCCCTTATACCCGACAGTGTGCACAACCGATCTTTACCAGCAGATCGTCTAACACGAAAAGACTTCCAGAAGTCCCAGTCACAAAAATGTCCTCGCACACTACAGCTGCCTTGAGGAAATCTATTGAGAATTCCAAGTGCGGTTATCGGCGTCTCGGGAATAGTGGCCTCAAGGTGTCTGTGCCAATTTTCGGGTGTATGAGCTTAGGAAACTCCAATTCCATGTCCTGGACTATTGATGAAGACGAGGTGATGGGTTCGAGCTATTATATACTTGCTCTTGCTAACACAGTAGCTTAGGCTCTTCCGCTCCTCAAGTTCGCGTACGACTCGGGCCTCAACACCTGGGACACAGCCAATGTCTACTCGAACGGAGCTTCCGAGGTTATTATTGGGAAAGCCTTAAAGAAGTACAACATTCCGCGTGAGAAAATTGTTATTTTAACAAAATGCTTCTGGGGTGTGGCAGAAGACCCTGGTGCGGATAGCAGACTACGTCCCTCATTAGAATAAATAGTAACTGACAAACTCCTTAGAAACTCTGCACTGGTTGGAACGCGAATCATTCGAATCCTCCAAAGATTACCAGAACCAATACGGTCTTTCCCGGACCGCGATATTCAACCAAGTCAATGCGTCACTGAAGAGATTGGGTACAGACTATATCGACCTTCTACAAATCCACCGTTTCGACTCAACAACCCCTATCGAAGAAACAATGAAGGCCCTTCACGATGTTGTTCAATCCGGAAAAGTCCGATACATTGGTGCAAGCAGCATGTGGGCAACCCAATTCGCCCGCATGCAGTTTTGCGCCGAGCATAACGGCTGGACGAAGTTTATAAGTATGCAGAGTCAGTATAATCTCCTCTATCGCGAGGAGGAGAGGGAGATGAATCGGTTTTGTAATGATACAGGTGTTGGCTTGATCCCTTGGGCTCCTCTTTGCCGTGGCCACCTTGCGAGACCGCCATCGGAGTTTGGCTCGACTATCAGAAGCAAGGAAGAACAGCAGATCACTTCCGGCCTGGAGGAGTCTGACCTAGCTATCATCAAACGGGTCATTGAGATCGCCGAAAAGCGCAGTTGGCCAATGTCTCATGTTGCACTGGCGTGGATTAACAGACGCGTCACCAGTCCCATTATAGGCTTCAGCAGCATTCAGAGACTACAGCAGGCAATTGCAATTCGAGGCAAAGTGCTGACAGAAGAGGAGGAAACATATCTCGAGGAGCTGTATAAACCAAAAGCTGTTATTGTTGCCGAGTCTCTTTAGGAATCTCTCTCTGTGACAGACTTAGGTTAAGGTCTGGTATAAGCATGCTCTAGTCATACAGGGCCTTTTCACGATAGGTAGTTTGTACGCTGCAAAATAGAGCTTTGGGGGCGTGTTTCCTTGAGGATATGGCCAGTAACGCACTTGAATTTAATTATTGAGTAAAAGGAGGTTCTGATCTAGTCACATTCCGGGAAGCCAAAGATTTCCGCAAAAAAAGAGCTCGATAGCAAACCGCCCAACTATTTACTTTACCATGCAATGACCTGCCATTCGGCTCCTGAGACGTATTCACGATGGCCAACAAGATATTCAAGCGCTATCATGCAACCTTAACACCAGCGGGCAGCCCAAACACCTGGTTATTAGCTTCGAAGCCGCAGACCGAAACACCAGCGTCCTCCGTCAGGCAACTACTAGACTCAGCATTCTTTAGGTTACCAGTGAGCGCATAAGACCATTTCTGAGCGCTATTCTCCTTGCACTCCTCCAAAGTGACAGTTTTGCCGTCTGTCGTGAGACACTTTGATTGCTCAGATAATGTGCGGATCACACCGGATGCACCAACCTGCCATATCTGCGATTTGCTCCCGTTGCAAGAGTCAAATCCCACGTCTGATGACGTGCCCGTAAGGCACTTCCCGGATGCCGTGTTAAAGATTATTCCGGTCGGTATAACTTGGCTGCATTTCTCGTCGATTTCTATTTTGTACACGGCCGTTGCATGGGTGTTTAGCTTAATATGTATACCATCTTTGATGGTTTGGGCCGAGCCATCCCAGACATCGTGTGCTTTGTATGTACAATGAGTGGAGAGGCCGAGTATGTCCATAGAAATGTCCGTTTCGACGGAATCGCTACCATGGTTCAGAATGGTGGCCAATCTGGAACCGTCGGCAAGGTTCCGCGTTAAGACATCAAGGGAACTATCGCGACTGGCTAATGTTGCTTGTTGAGCTAGTGGATCCTGGTCAACCTCAATCAAGGCTTGATTCTTTAGGTACTCCAGATCCTCAGAGGACAGGTCTGGAATATGGGCACTAATAATCAAGGGCGCGGAAAACGAAGCCCAAAGGGCGAACTGGGATCGCTTCTCATCGAGTGACAGTCCTGGATGGTCTGAGATCAGGAAGTCGGGGTCATTGTAATATCCAGGACGTTGATACCGAGCCACTAACGTGTTAAACCTATAATTTGTCATAATACTGTCCCAAGCACTGCCATCTCCACTGTAGACGAGAATGTCAACCGAGTGCCGGGCGAGCTCGCCGTATTCAGGGACCCAGTCCATGACCGTATGCCAATCAGTCAGATTGTCAGTCATGGAGAAGTACGCAGGCGCTGACTCTGAGAATATCAACGGCTGCTGCATTTTGCTCAGTACCCCGTGCCAATGGCCATAGAGGTATTTGTATTCTTCCTGCAAAGTGCGGCCTTCTTTCGGATAGACGTTACACCCATCCAATTTCAGATAGTCGATACCCCATGCCGCGAATGTCTCCGCGTCGATCTCCTCGTAGCCCTCGGACCCAGGATAGCCGCCACAAGTCAAATTCCCTGAATCCTCATAGATGCCGAAATTGAAGCCTTTATCTTTAACGTATTGTCCAAGCCAGGGAAGACCGCGTGGGAACTTGGTGGTATTCCATTCCAGTGATCCATTCTCCGCGCGATCATAGTTCATCCAGCAGTCATCGAGATTGATACGGTTATATCCCGCTTCCAATAGCCCGTTCGAGGCCATTGCATCCGCAGTGTCGACAAATAAGGTCTCATTCAGCTCGCACATGAACCGGGCCCAGTTGTTGAAACCCATGGGCGGTGTGGGTAGTAGACTAGGGTTCTCAATGGAGGCGACCACCTGGGCTGGCATGGTACTGCCTAATGCCGTCACTAGTGGTATCCATCTTGCTGTGAATCGCATATTCTCTGGTTTATCTCTGTATATACACAACTGGCTCTGCAAGAGGCCAATTCAAATATGAACATATACGTGGTACCTCTATTCATCGTGACAGGCATTATGGAACAGGCAGGATTTATAAATCATGCATTGCCAATTCGACTGATAAGTAGCGGGGTAAGCAAACACCGATTGATACCTCAGCTACTACATATAGCCAGGGAGTGAGGATATTAATTGGCCAAATGCGCCGATCCCCGCACCATATCGAAGATCTACATACTCCAATGACACCTTCAGTAACCTTTGCCGTCGGGTACATGCATTGATACGTGTACACACTACTACGGTAGTATTCATATGTAAGGAGAGGTCTCGTCTCATCTTACGCTATCTTCATTCTTGTTCTGCTGAATAAATGTACATATTTTACCTATCAGAGCCTACAATATCCCAGTCGGTTAGTTCCAGTAGATACTGGACGGTGGATTACCGTCAATGTCTAGCATAACATACATGATGAATGGATATAGTTAAGTGTACAATTACATTTTATTAATTTATTATTCTTGCTTGTTATCCCGATTTAGTATATTTACCTGTGATGCTAAATAAAATTAACCCCTTATACCACCATGGGCACTGTAACTCGCGGCCACCTCCCCACTTGTTTATGCACCTTTTCGCTATGGATATATACTCTCCTGTCCGATTGGTGAATCCAATATATTATAGTAACAACTCGACTTTCTCTACCTTGTGAAAACTAGTGCATGTATTATGGGTCTTGCAAGCCACCATTGCCATAAGGTCACTTCACCCTAACCTAAAATACTAGACAACATTAAAACTGGCTATTCAGCCTAGCAAAAACTCCACCAGAACCCCAGCATAGAAATCCGCATCGTCAACCTGGTCAGCAGCCTCCCGATCGTCCTTTGACCAAGCAGGATTATTGAGCTTTTCAAGAATTGCCTTCGTCGTAGCTTTATCAAACTCTGCATGTCCTTGATATGTGAGTACTCTATTCGGCTGGAATAGCCCCTGAACGTCACATAAGTCGTTCTTTCCCACTATTATCCAATCCGAGGGAAGAGATCCGTCCGGCACGGTCACTTGATCTTGGTGAATAAATTGAACTTTCCGCTGCATGGCCCTGTCCTCACTCGTGAATTGTGAAAAGTGACTTAGGAACTCGGGATCAAAGTCAACATCGTGCACACCTATCTCCCAACCCTTTGGATTATTCTCAACCCGTACGCCATAGTCTTCCAGTAGTGCTGATGCAATCATCTGGTGTCCGAAGCATGCACCAAAGAGTTTAATGTTCGGGTGGTTGTTATACACATCTTGGGTGCGTGGTCAGTATCGTACATATGACGATATGACAAACCATACCTTGCAAAGCTTCATGCATCTTCTTAATCCAAGAGCGTCGATCATAAGTTGACTTAGATGATCCGGTTATGATTATCGCGTCTATGGCAGCGTAACATGTGGGAAACTCCTCGGCGGCACAGTTATAGATTTCATATGATATGTAGACGTTCGAAGTATTAAGGCGATCCTTATTATAATCTAGCCCGCGATCGACCATGTTTTTAAACATGTCGGGACAGGTCCGGCCTTGGATGGGCTTAAGACAGTTGAAGATCGCGATATGCATCCTTAGTCGCTCATTCGCCAGGTCAGTTTGTTGTCCTATTGTATATTTTACCAGTCCAGTGGTGATAGACGCAAATCTATGTTGAAAAGAAGTTGTCGGATAGACAATGTTCGGGTAGGGGAGGGCGCCTTTTTATGGTGAAGTGGGGAAGAAACTAATTTAGTAATGGCCAGTCAAAAGGCTTTCCGCGCTTATCTAGTCGAATATACTGTTACTAGTATCACTATGGCCGCGGAATCTATTCCGGGTGAGACAATGGAAGTACCTCTACGTTAACTCCTGTCGACGACGTATGTAGGGCCCTGGTCGTCAGCTGGTTACGCATTGAATCAATATGAAATCGTTCAATTCTAGGGTTGTTACCCCGCATGGCAACTTCTAAACTATTATTGTATACGCGAGCTCTGCTATACGGGCAGTATAAGACATCGGCTGTATGCGCAACAAGGGCAACTTAGAGAGGTGTCGCGATGTCTGCGAGGGATGGTTGAAGGACATTCGGAGAGAGGAGGGGCGCAACAAGAGCCAGATACTTATACTAATGTTATAACGCGATATCGGTGCTGGCTTGCGTCGTGTTGTATACCCCATATTTCAGCTCAGCCGAGATCACTGATATATCCAACCAATTGAAGCTTCTGCAGTTGCCTTTCGTCTCTGTTGAATAAGGTGTACGCGTACGTGCATGAAGTGGGGCGGGCCTTCAGCTCCTGGCATCTATTTTTCCTGGGACAGCAAGGATCGACTTGTATTGTTGAGATCTTGAAGGCATTATTTGCGGTGTCCATGACTTACGCAAGTCACCGAGTGAAGGGAGAGGGTACAACTCGTCCTTATATAAGTAAGTTATATCCCAAGCAATTCAAGTTATTTCGTATGCGAGGATACCTGCTCCTCTTATAACGATGATGTATGATGTCCTTCGGTACATATCTATGTACCCACCGATGTAGGTCTGACCCCGTAGTTGCGGATCTGGGACAGGGTGATGTTCTCTCATAGCGAATGATGTAGATCTCATTACGGCGGACTAAATCTAGCTTACGGACAAAATAAAATATTACCAAGTTTAGCAATACCAACGCACTATATAGTAGCCAATTATACCTGTATATTAGGTTCTAGTGGATTAGTTCCTAAATTTAGGCATTGTAATCCCTAAGCTTAGGGCCTAGTTTACTACTACCACTACCACTACCAATACTACTAACAATAAATATTAAACTATAAGCTTAAACTTTTTTTAATATTAAATATACATAATACTATATAATAGTACAGAGTATTTTCTAAGGCCTTAGTGGAATTTAGAACTAGAAGTGCATGGCAGCTGTGGCTGAATATAAAAACAGTGAGATTTCGGTAAGAAATGCGATAAACTGAAGTTCTGTCCGTTAGCTAGATTTAGTCCACCGTACGTAGTATCTCATCGCAGCGCTGTTAATCGGAGATCCATATATCACTGCACCGCCCCTAAATTTGCGTGAAAACGGGTGTCTCTTCATCCGGACTCTCAAACACATTGCGCCAGTATTCCGACACGCGATCACAGATCCCCGACTTGCCCTTCCAGGATTCAAAGACGTGCTCCAAGTCACAGCTAACCCATTTGATCTCCTCCCAGTAGCGTTTCTCAGCGTCGAAACCAAAGCGTTCCAATGTTTTCTGGGCGACAAGCCATGCCCTCCCATCGCTCCCGTCCGGCTTCAGCGTCGGAGCGGTCTCCCACTGATTGCCAAAAAGGTGTTCTGCGGGGTTGAACTTGGGATAGTGAGCATGTACAAAGAACACTCGAGGAGCCTTCGCGACAGAGGGATCTTTAGCACGCCACTTCCCTTCACTGGTTAACCGGTAATCCTCGATAGGGTCCGACTGAACCATGGCAGACCCTGAAAGACCTCCGTCTGGCTTCGCATGACCCACGGCGGATACCTTCTCGCTGACTGTGTAGAATGGCTCGCCCATGGCAGCTGCAGCTTGGATGAAGGTTTCCTTGTCCCCTTCTCCCGGGGCGCCTTGCGAAAGTAGCATGAAATAGTGGGATGGTCCGTAGTAGTTGTAGTACGCGGCCAGAAGCAAAGTCAAGAAGTGAGTTTTCTTGGAGATGAAAAATATCCCTGTTTCTGAAGAAGCACGCTCGGTCATCGATGGAACAGCCTGTCGAGATACATTATAGTACAGAGGAGAAGTCGTCGAAGCCCAAAAGTCCGGCCACGTAACAAGACCGGTGGATGCAAACGGTTCGTTCTGCAATAGTAATTCGGGCTCATAGAGTGGGAAGCCATCGGAGTCCATCCATATGACATTCTCAAACGAGGAAAACAACACGGCGAAAATCTTTAATTGGTAATGGGCTATCTCCTCCGTGGAGTAGCCTTGGCCGGCCTCGATGTCCGAAAGAATCACACATCTAGCATTATATTGAGGAAGGATTTCTTCACAGATCTTGGCCTCGTATTCCGATTCGTCTTTAACGAATAGCTCGACGGGTAGAGTTGAGCCCGTCCGTCGAAGCATGCGCAATGAAGTGACGAAGAGTGGAAGGTAGGATTTCCCGGCGCTCGACACGATCCCGCTGGTTCCGGGGCTATAGGCCCTGTCTATAGTTGAGGTTCTTATTGCTTCAACGAACCTATCATGCGCTCTCTGCAGCGGTTCTTGGATGCGGTCGGAATTGGTAATCAGGTCTGGCCGAGACACACCTTCCACTGCATTGAACGGGATTGCTCCCGAGCTGTCATCTCTCTCTGGAGAAAGGCATTCCGGGGCATGGTCCTCCAGCAAGGAGCTAAGCTGTTGCCACAGAATAGCTTGTCGCTCTTTCAGTGATGAAGGTTCAAGAGCTGCGGCCAATTCCTCGTCGGCCTTCCAGTACAGATGTAGGGAACATATGATCAGTAGCGCGCTCAATGCCAAGATTCCAGTTTTGTATCGAACACTGGGATGCATGATGCAAACGGGCTGTGAAGATTGTCGCTGAATATAGGCTCTCTCGCGTAGAGGTGGGGCCGGATTCACCGGCAGGATGGCAAACTGGCCAGAACAAGAGACTAGTTTCACTAACAAAAAGCACACAGGTCTGTAGGGTAAAAACAGAAAACCATGATGAGCCAACTGGCTACATGGTAGCCGGAGGTGCACCGAGTTCTCCTACGTAGCCGCGTCAGCACCGGTTCTTGACGCGGGTATGACACTAGTCCTATCCAAGTGCGATGGTCATAAGCGGGTCATTAGAGTACATTCATCCATGGACCCCTTCCGCTTAGTGTCCTTTGGTGGAGAATTGAACCGCTATACCCTAAGTTAACATATCCATCACCGACACCGCAGCCATTGAGGAGCAAGTAGTAGCATCCGGGCTATCTTATCGATACTTTGCGATGATCAATCAGTCAATTAACTAAGAGCCACATATAAAGAATGGAGTACAGCCCTATGAATAGACTGTTGTCGCGAAAAGTACACCGTGACGACGCTGTCGGCTATGAATTCTATTCCAATGAACAGGATGTCTTAGTCGCCTGGGTACCACGCGACCGCGCTCAAGGGTTTTGGGCATATTTATAGATATTTTTATCAAGCAGAGATAGTTTAGCAAGCGAGCGTGGATTTAAAGGCAATACCTTTTCAAATGATCGACAACAATGAGGGCTCGGCACCTGACTCGGTACGGACTCGGAGTAGGCCGCCAAGCCCTAAACAAGTTTAGTTTCGGACACAATTACCTAATCATGTCCGATTGGTTAACGCTTCCTTACCCCAAAAGCGATCATCGACTACGGAGTATCTCTCGCAGCAGCATCCTCTTGTATGAACGATATTCACGGCTTGTCTGAGCTGAGCTGCTTCTTCGCACCCTGGAGTCATTTTTCAAATTCTTCCCATACTCTCTTCTTCCACTTTCCAGAAACAGGCGTCTATGCTAAGTTGTACATTAATTTCGGAATAGAGTTATACCTCCAAGCAAAATATATATATCTATCCGTTTTGTAGAAGTTTTAGTGCTAACTTTGGTTGATGAACCACCAACCGTATCATGAAACAAGCATTCCAATCGAGGCAATGGCAAGAGTAATATAAAGCATTAAAGTTTCGAATATACGGGATTAAAATATTATTTTATGATGGAAAGCCATGAAATCCGATAGCCGGCTTTGGCCCTTTCAAACTCCTTCGGGGCTTAGACAATATTGTCTTCATCAACCTGGCCGATGCTTCAGATACCCTAGATCAGCTTGAAAATATCCACACCTCTTTATATCAAGAAGGATCTGTCGGACATGACACACCGCTGGCATTTAACCGAACTTGGTTTTGTTGGGAAAAGTTAAGGCGACTAATAATGTTCTTGATACTCGAATTACAAGGTGAGAGATGGACGGAGGCATGTTAAACCATGGTAGAGTCCGATACAAGATAATTGGTGTATAATTCTATTTGAATGAATCCAATCAGAACTTGTGAATATAATATTGTAATGGTTTGTGAACACTGAAGAACGAGACCTGAAACCATATGGGAACGATCGACATCGGAACCACCCTGGCCAGCTTCCGCTTAGTAACAACAAATTGCCTCCCATGCGGGCCGTAGCTACGGGAGCCATAATCCTTACCCTGCTGAATGCCGGTTAGCATGACCTTTGGTAGCGCCACTTCCCCACAACAGAATTGTACTGTGGGGGAACTATTTCGTGTATACGAACAGATGAAGAGAGGTACTCAGGTGGTTGGAAAGCCATATTGAACTGGAATTGATCAGCTTTGCAGGATATTGGCCGCTTGAGTAGGGCTTAGAGATGTAGAGACTAAATAGAAAAAGTGATCGTGTATGCCACGTTCTCGTAGTAGGTATGGCCCTGAGACTTTGGAGCACTAGACCATGCAGGCCCCTGCATGACCACCGTTATTACATTTGCGATACTTGTTTTCTCCACATCTTCGGAAGGTCCGTTGTCTCTCCGTGGATTGCTGTGCATTGACGTGCATTCCGCTCACCTATAAAAGCCCCGGTATCGCCTCTGTAGCACCGACTTTCTTCAGGGATCGAGAAAGATATCATCGACCAAGCGCCATTGATATCTGCTCTGATAACTTAGTTCAACACACTCCAGCTTCATTATCACCCTCGCTATTTATACATACAAACAAACACCCAGCATGCTAGGGACGATCTTGGATATAGTCCAAGGTAATCCTATAGGGGCTGTTGGTGGCCTGCTTGTTGGCTCGCTGGTCATATTCTGGGTTGTACCCTTCCTATACAACCTTTTCTTCTCCCCCTTGAGAAACGTACCTGGACCATTCTGGGCTCGGTTCACTATCCTCTGGGAATTCCGTCAGCTGGTGAAAGGCCGCTCACATGAAGAATATATCAGACTGCATAAAAAATATGGTCAGTACTGGCGAGCTGTTACAAACGGATACCCGAGTTGTGATGTTAAGGTTATAAAAAATAGGTCCGGTGGTCCGGGTCAGCCCCAAGAGATACAGTGTCATCGACCCACAGGATGTGAAGAAGATCTACGGCTTTGGTGGGGATTTTCCGAAGTCGGAATTTTACGACTCCTCAGGTGATCCAAGGAACATCTTCACTGTGCGGGATAATGAGGACCATAAGGACCGACGAAGAAAAGTTGCATCCCTGTACACCATGTCGGCCATGGTAGCCTACGAAGACGCAGTCGACCGGATGACAACTCTCTGTATTAAAAAGATGAATGAGCTTGCAGCCAATCGAAAGTTGATTTCGATGCCCAAATTCATGCAGTTCTATGCATTCGATGTGATTGGGGAGATTACGGTACGTTGGAGATGATTTATTCTATCTACGGTCTGGAAGGCTTTGAGGCTAATAGGTTGGATTCAGTTTGATCAAAACTTCGGAATGATGGAGAATATGGGCGATACTCAAGGCATTATCAAAGAGATCCATAACCTGAACAACACGATTGGCTTTATGGGCTTGTTACCGGAGTTGCAGGGTGCCTTCCGGGCAGCACAGAAACTCTTTTTCAGTGGAACCTCTACAGGTAAAGTGACTGAATACATCTGGAGTCAGTACTGGAAGCATCGCAACACGAACAGCGGTACCAAGCAAAAGTCCCAATACGACACCTTTCTGCGAAAGGTACTTGAATTGGAAGCTGCTCACAAAGTTGGACGCAACAATGTCCTGGACTCTTGTGGAGCCAATATCGCTGCCGGCTCTGACACTACGGGTATCACTTTAAGCGCCGCTTTATGGTACATCTACCGTAACCCCGACAAGCTGGCTAAGCTGCGTCAAGAGATAGACACCATGGCTGCGGAAGGCCGTATTTCAGATCCAGTGACATATAAGCAAGCCCAGGAGATGCCGTACCTTAACGCTGTCATCAAGGAGACGCTAAGGGTGCATCCTGGTGTCGGGACAATATTGGCAAGAGTTGTACCAAAAGGAGGTATCACGCTTACTGGGGGATATTACGTACCCGAAGGAGTAAAGCATCCCTACACCCCGTCCTGAAACTCCTGTCCCTGACTATGCTAATTCTCTTCACACTACTAGACACATATCGGCACGAATGCATGGCCCTTACACTACAGTGAAACGGTCTACGGCCCTGACGCCGATCAATACCGACCCGAACGCTGGCTGGAAGACAAGCCACAGCCAGATTACCGAGATTCAATGATGTTTGCCGTAAGTTATTCACCCCATGCTATTATTTTCTAAATTTTCTTTTGGCAAGAATAGTTCAAGCTGATATCAACCCTTCGCACTTGTAGTTCGGTAGCGGTTCTCGAACCTGCATTGGCCGCAATATCAGTCTCTTAGAGATCACCAAGGTCCTGCCCCAGATCGTCCGCAAATTTGATCTGAAGTTCGAGGAGAAGAAGGATCCATGGGATGCGTGGTGTGCGTGGTTCGTGTACCCGAAGTACAAATGTTGGATTGAACCACGGAAGTCTGTCGAAAGTGAGGCTTAGGGCTTTGGTCGAACCGTTTACAAGCGACGTGGATAGTATTCTTTTGTATAGCGATTGTTCTACATTCTCATCTCTTTACTGCTATCTTTTTCCTGTTCCTTCGGCTGGTTTCGCATTATTGACTTCGTTCAGCAAAAGGTCATTTTTATGTACTGTTTAGAGTAGAAGAGCTTTCGTTCCTTTAAATTAACCTTGTAGCCACCGCATATTCCAGTGACAGTGATGATAAGATACCTGGGGAAGTGAGACAGCTCCTTTATATGATCCTGAAATATACGTAAATACTGAAACATGAAGTTCGAGAGTAGCGCGTGGTCAAAGTAAAACGGGGAGACTTATCTAGAAAATAGAAGGAAATTACATGCGTGGTTTACATGAAGCAATGTACCATGAAAACTTAGGGTGGT